>NC_056726.1:987626729-987739560 GCF_019279795.1 Protopterus annectens | reverse complement strand
TTGGGGTAATTCAGTTTCATTGGGGCCATTGAAAAAAAATATCCCCTCAGTTCTAGTTAGGAATCTCAAAATTTGGGTAACCATTTGAAATGTCAGGACCTGCTAGAGTGAGTCCTGAAATATGAATACTGTGTAATGTCTACTTTTTGTATGTGTGAACTATTTCACAGTATCATTAATAGGAGTTGCATTGGCATATCGAGAGCAAGTTTAACTAGAAAAGCTAATCCAGACTCAACCACTACTTCGTGTGAAGTAAATGTAAGTTTGTTTTTGCTTTCTTGTATTTTGTGTTGCTTTATTGTCTTTTTCTATTTTGTATATTGTGATTCATTTTCTTTACACTGTGTTTTACTTGTATTCTCTTTTTAACTGCATATGTAAACTAAGAAAGAGACCACAGCTATGTCTCTTGTGAGTCACACAAAAAGTTGAACAGGTCAGTTAAGGTTAATTACATGTGCACAAATTAAACATTTTCCACATGGGAAGGTACCTTTCACACTAACCCCCCCTTCAACACATCTAACATCTTGAGATACTAGATATTGAGTTATTTACAGGGTAGACCTCTTATTTTTTTTAGAAGAGGCCAGAGTATTTCAGACATATTAGTGCATAGTAAATTTGTATTTCCAGATGCTAGGTTAAGTTTCAAGAACATATACAGGACATTAAAAATGGTAATTGTGAGAATCCTTTAGCTGTACATTTCAGAAAGTACCATTCTGTGAGTCCTTTATTATTAAAAGGTTGTGTTTTAGAACAATTCCATAGTGGTTTAGGTGGTACTTTATGTATTAAGGAAACGTTGTTACATAAAGAAGCTATTTTTATGCCTAAGTATAATACTTTGTCCCCTCAGGGATTGAATACGGATTTTATTAGAAATATCTTATTAATTGTTTGATATGTTAATTGTTTAATTGTTTTATTGTTCTGTGTATATAATGAATGTTATTTCTTGTCTTGATTTACTCCTTGAAGGCTTTTGGCCGAGACGTTAGAGTGTATTAAATTATTCCTGTGGATTTGCCATGGCTTGTTTTTTTTCCTGCTGTTCCTGTTTTTTGCAGTTTGTGGTTTGATATCTGATTATAGCTACACATACATCTACAAATATACCTAGGATATTTCATGAGGATGCCCCTGATTTCACCCAACGCTCCATGGACCAGTATGTGCTCCAGTCTGTTGGTAGAACTAGTTGGAATGTGGATGTAGCTACTAAAATTTGGGACAAATATTTTCAGGATAGAAATCGATGAGCAGACAATCCATTCTCAGTAGTGGGTGTTACTCCTTCTTCACATTTGTCTGGTGAGCTACAAGAGACTTATACCAAGTTAGAACAGCTGTTGTATGCTGAAACCAAGACTTATTTTAATATCCTAAGTTTGAAAAGATATATTGAATTAGACATTACTCCCTGTGGTTTGTGTGCATTTAAAAGTCCAAGGGCACCTTTTGACGATAGTAAAGAGGACTGTCTTTTTAAAGACAGGTGATTAGCAGCAGCGCATAAATGTGCCCTTGAATGGGTGAATATACTTGTTCATAGTGATGTTTTAAAAGAGCAACATTTAAAAGTGGAAATTCAGTCAACTTGTTCTGCTCTTAGCACACAATTACCCACTGCTAGAATGGATGAGTTTTTGGGTGACATTAATGAGAAACTAAAAAGTTTAGAACAAGATTTGGTTGAAAGGAAGAAGGACAAATTAAGGAGGGACATTCGTGACTATAGCAACGCTAAAGCCTTCATTTGGAAAGCTAAGAAATGTGCCCCTCCTACATCTACAACTGTAAACAACAGGAAGTCACTTGCTGTCTCTTTTGCTTTCTCTGGCAGTGTAGATACGCCAAAGGAATATGAAAGTAAAGGTGAAGCATATCCACTGTTGCCAACAGCACAGTATCCAACAGATTATGCAGAGAAATTTCAGAGGCAAGTTAATCAATTTTTGGGACCATATAACCAGAGAAAAAGAGGCAGATATGGACAAGGGTACCAACAAACATCAGATGGAAAGGCAAAACACTATAACAAAAAAGGTAGATGGCAATAAACAAACTTTCTCTTTTAGTGAGAACTTGATAAATGATATTATTGTGAATTTATATGGCTGCACTTTATCTAGTGATTTACGATCTGTAGTAGAACTGGGACTGAAATTTATCCCTACAGTGCTTTCTTGCATGCATATTATTTGGACTGAAATCTTTCATTTAGTCAGGAAAGTGCAATTATTGTATTTTTTCTGAAACTACGAATGATACAGATTTTTTATATTAAAGTTTAAATGAAAGCTTTTATTCTTGTGTTTCTAATATGGATACTATGGAAAATTAAGAAGTTAGACCAAATGCATATTGTCTGTTGAATACTGAAAAAATTTGCTATAAGAGCTGCTTCATTCCATTATTTAATAATGAAGTAGTTAAACAATTTTCAGCTGCTGTGAATTTTGCTGCAGAACTACTGATGAATATTTTTGTTAAAGCTGAAGTTAGGTATAAATTTGTCTTTGGAAGAATGGCATGCTTTAAATAATGTCAGTAAGGATTTGAGTATAATGATTAAGCCATCAAATAAGGGACATTCTATAGTAATAATGAATTATAAACAATATGCAGATATGTGCTACAAATTGTTAAATGATTCAACTACATATGAGAGATGTGATATTGAGATGTATAATCAAGCACTTAATAACTATGAGTTATCACTTGAAAAAGGCTTTCATTTAGGATATTTCAGTAGGAATGAATTGGAAAAAAAAATTTCATCTCAAGGGTGTGAGTTGGCAACCTTTTACTGTCTTCCTAAGACACATAAAGGGCTAGGTGAACTTAAAGGTAGGCCTATAGTTGGTGCTTGTAAATGCTTTTTAAGAAATATTGGTTTATAATTACACAAACATTTGTATCCATATGTAGAAAAGATCCCAACTTATATCAGGGATACACAACAGTTTATTAATAAAATAAAGTATATTAAGTGGGAGAAATAAATGTATTGGGTAATCACTGATGTACAGAGTTTGTACACCAATATATTACATCAATATGGTGTTCAAGCATTGCAATATTTTTTGGGAGATTCTCCTATTTCAAACGTTATTACTGAATTGTTAGAATTTTGCTTGTGTAATAACTTTTTTCTGTTTAATGATGAACTGTTTCATCAAATACGGGGTACTGCCTTGGGGACTCCTTTTGCCCCCATGTATGCAAATTTGATGATGTCTCTTTTTGAAAGAGAATATAGTTTTTGTAGTCAGTTTTATTTGCATTAGGTTTTGGGCTACTTTCATTACATAGATGATTTGATTTTTATTTGTAAAGGGGGTTGTGATAAAGCTTGTGACTTTGTTCAATTTTTACATACTAATAGATTTGCTTTTACATTTGATGGTTTACAAGTGGGTAAGGAGGTTTCTTTCTTAGATTTAATTTTATGTGGTATGGATGATAGCACTATTAATACTACTATTCCTAGGAAAAATAAAGGTGAAAAATCAGTTCATTTATGGTAATAGTTGCCACCTTCCACACCCATTAAATTCACTACCCTTTGGAGAATTCTTAAGTTTGAACAAATTATGTAGTGATGACTTGAATTTTGAATTTGAAGGAGATTGTACTGCAAAAATGTTTATACATAGAGGTTATGATTCCTCTGTTGTTTACAATGCCTTGGATAGGGTGATGCAGGAACATAGTAGTGAGACACATATCAAAGAAAAACTAATTAGTGATAATAAAGAAAAAAGTAATAGATTAATTAACAGTATTTAATAATTAAAAGTAATAGATTATTGCCCATAAAACTCTCTATCAGCTTGTACCAACTCAGCACAGATCCTCGTGGTGGCCTGCAGAGTGATCCAAGCAGCAGAGAGCTAAAAGAGTGACTTTCTACCAGATATAAGTATTTTTTGTGGCTTTCCCACTGTTATTAAGCTAGCGACTGCATTTCGCCTGTTTTACTGCTACTTTAAGTGATTTCTGCATTTTACACTGTTTATTGCACTTTAAGTTACTAATTGTTGCAAATTGTTTCTGTAGGCTACACACTAAAGTGCGCTAGCCGATTTACAGCATTTATAGCATTTACTGTCTGTTTTTTCCTTGTCTCTGTAAAATAACAAAAAATCTCTTGTTTTCCCGCCTTACTGAACTAGAGTAGTCCAGTTTCAGAGTTGCTGATCCCTGGGCTTTGTTTTTAGTTCCTGTTACTGATCCATTGCCTTATTAGGAAGGAGGGAAGTTTCTTTGCTTACCAGTGGAAGTGGGAAGCACTGAGCGGCCTTTTTGTCCGATTTGGTGAAGTTTCAGCCAGAAACTAGTAGTCCATTGGTCGTTTTGGGCCAATTCCTAGCTCCCTTCAGCCCCCTGCTATAAAACACGCTAAACGCGCATTAGCGCGATTTAGCGCGGAGTTGCCACTGCGGCGGTTAAACAAGGTTAAACTATTCGGGCCATCTAAATTCCACTCTTCAAATTTTCCCTTAGAACTACCTTCCTCGAGCTGTACTGCTGATCTAACCAGCATATCCTATAACTGAAAAGTTCATCTCTACTTGATTCCCAAGTAGACTATTCTCTATCTGTAAAGCCTAGCACTTACTCCTACAGTACTTGCACCTTGATAAAGCACTCTTATTATAGATAGTACCCCACCAGCCTAAAACCCACTTCCCCTGGAGTCCTTTGAAAGTCTCTTTATCTGCTACTTCTAGTATGTCGAGGGATCAGTTGCTAGTGTCTTCTCCAGCTCAACTGGTGAACCTGGGAATATTGAGGCAATGTTACAATTGCCTCATGTACACAGACAATCCTCTCCTTCTCCCACAAAACACAAATACATGCGAGAGATGCAACTATACGGCCAAACTGGAGGCTGAGCTCTCTCAACATAGGACTGGCAAGACCAGACAGGAGGAGAAGGTAACCACACACAATACATACCCAGTCACACATGGTACCATCACAACTTCAAATCATACACATATTCACACAAAGACATACTCGGAGGCTCTGATCAAAAATTTACCAAAACAGCAGAGGCCACCAAAGCAGACACCCAAACAACTACCACCTCACGACCCAACACATGCAACACATAGACCACACAGTCAGAGTGTCAAACAGTCACAGCCCTTAAGGCCAAACAAAATGCCAGACACACTTGTCATTGGTGATTCCATAGTCAGACACACTGACGTCCCGCTCACCAGACTGAGTAAGGAGAAGGTCACAGTAAGCTGCCTGTCGGGCGCCAGAATCTGCCACATAACGCAAGCACTCAGGTCTCTCAAAAGCAGGTGCAAGTACGACTCAGTCATTGTCCACGCTGGTGTCAACGACCTGAGACGTACCTCCTTGGACTACATGAAAAGGGACATCAAGGAGCTCTCTGATTATGTAGCCCAGGCAGGTATGACCCTGACCTTGAGCAGTATCCTACCTTCACCTAGAATGATGCCACAATACAGTGATAAGATGATCAGCTTTAATAATTGGCTTAAATTCTGGTGTCATTCAAAGGGGATCCAATGTCTGTCTGCCTGGGATGACATGCTGGACAAGCCACGCTGCTTCGCAAGGGACGGCTTGCACCTGTCACCCTTGGGCTTCCGGATATTGGCAAAGGCTCTTGCCACCCCATAGTGCCTTTTTTAGGCAAGGCTCAAATTCTAAACCTACCACCCTAGAACATCAAAAAGGAAAAAACTAAGGGTAATGCTGCTCAATGCCAGAAGTCTCAATCTCAAGATGCACGCACTCGAGGCCCTTCTCAATATGGAGAACATCGATGTCTGTGCTGTGACAGAAACCTGGTTCAAGGCTCCTGAGAGCACCCTAGCACTAACAGGTTTCACCTCATATCATGCGTTCCGCCCCAAAATCCGGACAACACCAAGAAAGGAGGGGTGTCCATATTCATAAAGGACACCCACACCTCAAGGTTGGTGGCAACGCACGATGCATCGGAGACCATCCAGGTGCAATTAACCATAGGCAAGACTGCTCTGCAATTTGTAGCATGTTACAGGCCACCCTCTCAAACTCAGGAACCTCACATGGCCTTCCTGAAAACATTGGAGGGATAAATGTATCTCCAAACACCATCATACTAGGTGACTTCAACTACCCTAATATAGACTGGGAACACTACTCAAGCCCGAACACTCTAACCCAAAGATTCCTGGAGTTCATAAACTCAAATGCCATGGAACAACTAGTCACCATCCCCACAAGAGGAGAAAACATACTTGATCTCATCATCACGAACATGGGATCAAAATGTTCAACACCGGAAGTATACCCCTCACTGGTGAGATCAGATCATAAACTAATCTCGCTGGAGGTCCTCATCCTGCCCCCACCTGAAACAAAAAGACCACAGTGAAAAACTTCTCAAAAGCCGATTTCACACTTCTAAAAACTAGTGTGGTCTCCTTTAAGGCCCCTGAGCCAGTGGTAAACATTACTCAAACCGCTGAATCACTTACAAATGCCTTCTACCAGCACCTACAGGACTGCATGGATCAGGCAATCCCAAACAAAACTAAGACTCTCTGTACCAAAGGCAGGCGTCCAGTCTGGTGGACCCCAGCCATAAACAAGCTCTACAACAAAAGGAGGAAGCTACTACAAGATAGAGCAAAATCCTTGAAAGGTAAGACACCTTTGATCATTATAAGTAAAAAACTAAGAGCTCTCATAAAATCATCCAAGGCAAATTTTGAGAGAAAAATCGCCAAGGACTCTAAAGACAATCATAAGGCCTTCTTTAGCTATGTTAGAAACCTAGGAGGAAACTCCCAGATATGCTCAGAATTAGTTCAAAATGATGTGAAATTTACTGAACCTACACACATTGCCAACATACTGGCTGACAGGTTCAGTGCAAACTTCTCCCCCCCCAAAAGGAGAGATATCTATTCCAGAGGATTGTAGCCCCCCAAACATCTCCAACGCCCAGGTGAGAACTGCCCTCACTAAGGCAAAAAACACAGCATCCATGGGACCGGATGGTGTCCCCGGCTGTGTGCTTCATGAACTCAACGAGGAATTAAACCCACAGTTAGGACAGCTGTTTAATCTTAGCCTCACCTCAGGATACATACCCAAGGAGTGGCGCACGGCGACTGTGGTCCCACTTCATAAGGGCGGTGCCTCCACAGACGCTGGAAATTAGCTTGACAAGCCTTATCTGCAAAGCCATGGAGAGGATCATAATGGAACTCATAAATAAAGACATAGGGAACTTGCAGACTTTGGATCCAACCCAGTTTGGCTTTGTCAAAGGCAGATCCTGCCTCTTAAACTTGGTTGACTTTTTCGAGACAGTCACCAAGGCCATTGATGAGGGAAAGGCAGTCCATACAGCCTACCTCGACCTGGCAAAGGCCTTCAACACAATACCCCACTCAGGTATCATCGAAAAACTCATCAGCTTGAATGTAAACCCATACATCACAAGATGGGTTGCAAACTGGCTAAGTGACAGAACCCACAGGGTCAGAGTTGCTGGAGCCATGTCAGACTCAAAGCCTGTCACAAGTGGTGTCCCACAGGGCTCAGTCCTGGGTCCACTCTTGTTCGGCATCTACTTTTCTGAAGTACAAGCAAACACAGGAGGGTTATGGCTGACAAAGTTTGCAGATGACTGCAAACTGGGCCATAGTCGAAAACACATCTGACACAGATATCCTCCAGAAGGGCCTCACAGAAACGGATAACTGATGCCAGAGCCATGGCCTGAAGTTAAACGCCAAAAAATGCATAGTCATACCCTTCGGGAAAAACAAGGTTACCCCTAGCTAGCATATCGGTGATCAATCCACTGAGCACAGAAAAACTCATCAGGGATCTGGGGACCCAGGTTGACAGTAGCCTTCGTTTGACACTCATGTTGCTAAAGTAGTTAGGAAAACCTTCTATATCGCCCACCTGATCATGAAGGGATTGACATCTAGATCAAGAGAGGTCATCGTCCCCCTGTACTCATCACTCATTAGACCTATGATTGAGTACAATGCCCGCTCGAATGTATCTGACCAGACACCTGCTGCAGCTTGAAAGGCCCCAAAAGTTCCTCACCAAAAGGATAAAGGGTCTCAAAAATATGTCTTAGGCTGCCCGACTGAAAGAACTCCAGCTCTATTCAGTCTCATACCGCTTGCTCAGAGGTGACCTGTGCCTGACATATAAGGCCATGTCAGACCCAGATTTGATGAATATGCTTCACCTCAAAAATCTAGATCCCTCAGAACCACAAGGGCGGAGACTTAAACCTTGACACGGTTATAAATAGAACGTGCTGGAGGGACAGATTCATCACCCAGAGACTCCCTATGCTGTGGAACAAAATCCCGGTACATGTGAGGCAGAGCACCTCGCTGGCCTTGTTCAAGAGGAATCTTGACCAATGGATGGGAGATCGCAGATATACCCCAGGGATTACTTCAGTGTCACTGCTTGACAGAGGCACAGCAAAATGATAGGCATAGTTTTTATTCAAACTAAAGGGGTGGCGAAAGCCACATAACTATGGGCTAGGCTTGTAAATGCCCTTGGGCAGATAGCCTAGTATGAACCTATGAACCTATAAAACACTAATTCTCACAAGTCTAATCAGCCCATATAAAAATCTTTCAAAGCTATGTTCAGCTAATAAACTTCTTGTATCTGGTCATAAACCCAACAATAAAGCAGGAGATTCCCTTTTCTCTAACACTGTGGGGAAAAGCTGGAACCTACTTCCTAGTGAACTTGCATCTCTGTCCTCTGCTTCACTTTTCAAAAAGAAACTCAAATCACACCTTACCATCTACTGGCTATGTCCCTGTACTAACCCTAAGACTTTCTCTGTCTATTTTCATCATTATCAGTTTTTCCTATGCTATTGCTCACTTTATTGCCACTTTAAGCCCTCTACCTTCTAGTTGTACTTATTGTAACCAGGAAAGCCAGAACTGACAGCTCTCTGTCTCTTTTATGAGTTTCTACCCCCCCCCCACTAACTCTCCAATCATGTTTTTAACTAGTCTGTTCTCATGTTACTTACTCTTAACCTTGAGCCGGGAATTTCCAAAAAAATTAAAAAATTAAAAAAAAAATAAAAAGTTATCTTAACTCATGTTTGTTCTACATGTTTCTACTGTATTCCATGGAATTGCCTTGTAACACCTGTTTTTATCTGACAAGCTATTTGTAACTTTAATGTTCTGTAACTGAAGTTTAAAGTTCTGTTTCTTTATCTGTTTTATGTGGAGCTTTTTTCCCCAGACCTCTACTGAAAATGGACATATATCCAGTTAAACTAGCCCGGTCAACAAATGTAAAATAAAAATAAATAAATAAAAATTAAAGTTTTCGTATTTATGTAAGGTTAATAGTAATAGTGAGACTTATGACTTTAGGAAGAAATTTTTTTTTCAAAAACTTTTTATTGAATTATTAATATATGCATATTTACAATACAACAAGAACACAATAACCAAAATGAATATTGGATATAAGAGCATGGGAGTTCAAGTATAAATGCAAGACTATAACAATGTAAATGCAAGAACTCCAAACAGGACAACTATAACATAACTATATACAAAGTATGAATATGTTAAACCAGAGGCAACAAAGTATATAAGCCTGTATATAAAGGAGTATGCATGTAAATGTAAGTGAGAGAGAGCTAGGTTAATAAAACTATAAAAAAAATGACAGAGATTATTAAACACTATCCAAGATGTGTAATACCTTTTCTAAGACTTTATTGTTAAGAGCTAACTTCTTTGGACTCTTCACCAGTAATTTCTGAGCTGAAATATAAGAGTAGACTAAGGTTCTAAAGTTATTCCAATTTAGTTTGGTGTGGTCTAACCAATTTTTAGTAATATAAAACTTAAAACTTAAAACTGTTCCTCTGTAGTCGCTACTGCATGTAGTGCGATATTTGCCCTGCACACTCCTGATTGGATCGTGCTCAGACTCCACGGCTTAGTTTTAATCTTTCTGAACTCCTCCATGGCTGCTCGTATTTAGCAGTTTTAAACCATGGTTTTTGTCCACACTGGCTAAGTATACTAAGTGGGTCTGTTCGAGGCTAATCTCTGAAACTGTTTGTACCTGTGTAGCCCATGTTTAGCAAGTGGGATTGTATGAGGCTACTCACTGAAAATGCTTGTACCTGTGTATACCATGTTCAGCAATTAATCAGCGCTGGTGTAAAACGCCAACTCCAAGTGTCTGTGTTACCCTCACAAACACCTGGCTGGTCGCTGTAGTATTCGCTTTAGGTTTATAATGTTACCTTGCACATTGTAGGATTATTTGTTTTTGATACTGTTTGTATAGTCTGCTGCTGTTATAGAACTATTGAGTAGTTTTGTGTCTCCAGAAGTGATTTTGAATATCTCCTGGTGACATTGCTCTCTTTTACACGGATGTATATAGCTTTCACTGTTAACCTGATTAGTTTTTGTTTCTCCTGAATTGATTTGAATATTTCCTGGCGTCTTTGCTTTATTTTCCTATGGCTGTATCTAACTTTTACTGTTTATTGATAGAGCAAGTTGATCACTCATTTGCAAAGTAGGCCTGCTGAGTTCAAATGTGTTTTACCCATATTAATAGAGTCTATATTACCAGGATATTGTATTATTGTCTGTTTCACTGGCTGTTTGGTGCTTATGTTTCTTTCTTTTACCTGCTTACTACTTTTTTTAAGGCAATAAGGTGTTGTTCTATTATTTTGTTACTAACTCTACTCATTCTCTACCTTCTACCTCTAGTTTTTGCCCTGTATTTTTCCCTTGGGACCTCGCCCGGGTGGATACATACTCTCAACTAAAGTTACCTACTCTATCCACACTTTTGCGTAGGGAATATACTGCTCTGCTGCTTCAATCCCCATTTTTGGAATTGGAACTGAGTCTCCCAGTGGAAACTGAGAAAGTATGTGCATCTGTTGCTACTTGGGCTTCTACATCTTTTAACTCCTGCTTGTTAGTTTTGTAAAGCTATCTCCCTGCCAGGACAGCCAGCAGCCTAAACCCTTCTTATTTATCCCTCTCTATTCTCTCTCCCATCTTTATCTGAGTTTTCCAGCTCTCCCTTATTCCATCATATTCAGTCCCAAGTCCTTCCTAGTGGGCCTTGTACATTCTGCATTGCCTACTAGAAGGCGTCCCCTCCTCATTGTCATTACTTTTCTCCAATCTTTTCTTGCTTTTTCTCTGCATTTAATTGCACTCCCCACTCTCAAACCCATACTTTTGCCCACTTTACCTATTAAATATTGAACTCTTCTTACCCTGTTACAACTTACTCTCTCCTGAAACCTATGCTCCACTGACTGATTGGCTCTCGATCCTCTCCTGGTGTCTTCCCGCTCCGTTCGCCCTTCGGGCTCACTCTGCTCCCCTACCCTGCCCCCAAATCCCACCCACCCCTAGTGCCTCTAGCTATATCCCTCTTGTTACCATACCCACTTCCTCCCTACACCAATTACCCACAACTCCCTAGACACCCCCCCTATTAGCCTATCATCCAATTGTAACCACACCTACAGCTAACCTATAATACTACACTTCAATTCTAAACTCATACCCATTTACCTACTTTTCCCCCTAGCACTATTCTTACTAACTCTTTTCTCCACCCAACCTTGTTACACTTTTCTTACCCACTGCGCAATAAACATACAACATATATAAGATAACCATAACATTTAACACCAAGTAACCTTTTAATCATGCCTTTAAATCCCCCATCCATCTCTATTTTACTATTACTATCTCTTAAACTATTGTATCTTTATTACCTCACCCAACCTCCTACTTCTTACCATTCACAACTTTATCACACTACCTACCACCTGAACTCCCCTCCCTCACCCTTACACTCTCCTATTTCTCCCCATCTATACCCAATAACACAACTTCTAACCTTCTCATTCAAAGTTTTCTCCTCACAGAAAAACCCTATCCCCATAGTAACTAAAGACCCTCTGACCATCACTACAGATCCAAATCGTTTCCTTACTCTACTCAATTACCTTTCTAACCCAATCTTTCATCTCCACACCAGCCTTTTATCTGGTGACATCCATCCCAACCCTGGCCCCTCCACCTCTTCCTCATCACACAGGCCAATATTTTTTACTTCTCTAAACTCACAAAGTATTGTCAATAAAGTCCCTACCCTCCATGCATGGCTCATGTATAACAAACCTGACATACTATCTATTTCAGAAACATGGTTAAAACCCTCTATAAAAGATTCTGAAATTACTCCACCTAGCTATTCAGTCATTAGAAAAGATAGGACCCAGAAAAAAGGCGGTGGAGTTGCTCTCCTATATTCTTCTTCCTTGCTAGTTACCCCCTATAACAAACCTACTACAAAATTTAACAATGCTGAAGTACTCCTCACTCTCCTACAAATTAATAAGCACAAACACATCTGTCTAGCATCCCTTTACATCCCCCCAGGGGACAATATTTCCACACTTGAAAACATCCTCTCATGGCTCTCTAACAATATCAGCAATGAAACCATAATCTTAGGAGATGTAAACATCAACTGGGCCTCCATCCAGTCTTCAACCAACCCTCTTAATATCAACCTATATAAGTTTTCCCAGCTAATCAACACAATAACACACCCATCAATAAACCCCTCCTGTGGTGCCATCCTTGACTGGATTCTAGTGTCACATCCCCACTATTTCTCAGACAGTGGTACTCTTCCTGACCCTCTTAGTGATCACTTGCCTACTTTCACTCACCGACTCCCTTGCATCTCTTACCGCACCCATAATTTCATAACTACCCGCAATGACAAAAACTTTAACCCATCAACCTTCATATATTATCTAAAAGCAATTAATTGGAACAATCTAAAGTCACTACCTTTAGAAGACGCAGTTGCTCACTTCAACTCTACCTTCTTAGAAATACTTGATTCCCAAGCCCCTCTAAGAACAAAAAGAATAAAAACAAATTCTGCCCCCTGGTTAACCAAAACTACACTATCAATCATGCGCCTTAGAGACAAAGCCTGGGGACTCTATCTGAGAAATAAGACCCCAGAACAACATATTGCTTACAAAACCCTTCAAAATAAAGTAAAAAAGCTTATAATCTCTGACAGACAAAAATACTTCTTCACACTCCAAAACAACAATAAAACTAACCCTCAAAAATTCTGGAAGGGGATCTCTACCCTCCTTAACCCCAGCAAACCACACACCCCAACCCCAGACCCAAATAGCCCAGACCTAGATCTAGCTACACAGTTCAACTCCTTTTTCATCGACTCTATTAGCAAACTTACATCCTCCTTCACACACCCCTCCTCATTACATAATACACCCCCTCCCTCTCCTGCAAACAACCCTATCGTCATCACCACTTCCTCCTCACTCTCATCTTCTCACTGTCTATCTTCCACCTCATCCACTACTCTAACCCCCTCTTCACCCATATCTTCCTCAATCTCTCTCTCTCCCCACTCTTCTCTATTCTCATTTAAACCTATTCCCACTTCCACTATAAAGAAACTCCTTCAGAAACTGAAGCCATGTACCAACGCTCCTGACAACATTCCCTCTTACTTCCTAAGTATAGCCGCAGAAGCAATTGCCTATCCAATCAGCATTCTAATCAACCGCTCCATCCAGGAATGCACAGTGCCCCTACTGTGGAAGCAAGCCTTTATCATCCCCCTCCATAAAGGAGGCAACAATTACAATGTTAACAACTTCCGTCCTATTGCTATCCTGTCCCCCATATCTAAACTTCTGGAAAAGTGTATCCAGCTTCAACTCCTACCACATCTCTTAGATAACAACCTTTTAACCCCTACACAACACAGATTCAGGCCAAATCATAGCACTATGACAGCCCTCCTGTCCTTTCTTGAGACTGTTAATAGAGCACGCGATTCCGGCCAAATTGTCTCTACCTTACTACTTGACCTCTCCAAGGCCTTCGACACTATCTCACACAGCCTGCTCCTATCCAAACTGTCAGAACTTAACCTCTCTCCCTCCTCCATAAATTGGTTCTCCAGTTATTTATCAAATAGATACCAAGCTGTAATATGGAAGAAGGCCACTTCCTCTTTCCTTAGTACCCCCACTGGAGTTCCCCAAGGATCTATTCTTGGTCCCCTCCTCTTTAATATATTTATAAATGACTTCCACAAATCCATTCCATTTGCAAACATCATCCAATATGCAGATGATTCTACCATTATCTGCTCTGCCACCTCCCCCTCTCTGCTCCAAAAACTTACTCAGGAAGCTTTCTCAATTACTGAGCATTGGATGAAAATAAATCACTTAGCACTCAATGCCTCCAAAACAAAACTAATGGTATTTGCCCCCTCCAAATCCACTTCTTTCGATATAAACTCTTTCTCAATTACCAGCCAAAATAACTCACCCTTGGAACTGGTATCTGAAACTAAGCTACTAGGTGTTCAAATTGACAATCAGCTTAAATTCAACTCCCATCTACAACTAAATATTAAAAAAAACTCATCAAAAACTAGGTATGCTCTACCGTCAGAATCAGTATCTTACTAGCTCCTCCAAAATCACTCTCGCTTCCTCCTTTCTCATCCCCTCTCTTCTCTACGGGGCTCCATTACTGACTAATCTTCAGACCTCTCTAAAAAAACAGCTTTCCTCCTGCTATAACAAAATTGCCAAATTCGCTAATAGCCATAGGTCCTCCACCCACCACTGTTCCTCTCTCCAAAAACTAAATTGGCTCGAACTACCTAATCATCTCATCTATATACAGCTGACTTTAGCTCACAAGCTCATTCTCAACCCTTCTCTTTGTCCCTCCCTGTCTTCTGCCTTCAAAATGCACCTACCAAACAGAGTCTTAAGGTCCAACAATCAAAACCTACTTGAAGTTCATAAACCATCTTATCCCCCAGGTAAACACTTATTATCCTCTAACCTTTCCCGTCTCTGGAACTCACTCCCACCATCCATTCGTACCACCTCTAATCACTACATATTCAAAAAATCTCTCCATACACATCTTAGGTCCCAATGGGATTGTTCTTGCTCCCACCCCTCATAAATATATGGCATCTTACCTCCTTATGCTTTGATACTCAACTTTACCTAACAAAGATTGTGTTCCTTCAGAATAACTACTCTGTAATGTAATGTTATGTTCCTTCTCAATTACTACTCTGTTATGTAAATCACATTACTGTCTCAGCTCACTTACTTCTCATTAATCTTCATTTATTGTATTGTTTTGAATGCTTCTTGAATTTTTGAGCTTAAATGTTTTATCCACTACTTGTATAATTATATTTAGCAATCTTGTATATGTACCTTAATTTTGTCTGTGCTGGAGCTTTTCTCCCCAGGACTCCATTGAAAACGGGTTCTTTTGGCCCAATGGACTATCTTGGTAAACCAACTGCAAATAAATAAATTAATTAATTAATTAATTAATGAGTGAACAAATATAAACTAACACATGTGTATCAAATTTTGATAGATGAATAATAGGAATATGAAGAATCGCTAATTCCCAGGATAGTGTGGATTTTTGGTATCCCATTTTTTGTAATCTGATTTTAAGGGAGGTCCAAAGTTTATGTGAGTGCTGACAGGACCACAAAATATGTAAGAGATCAGCATTAAAAGAAGAACAGCAAGAACATGAGGAGGGAATTCTGGAATCAAACTTGTTAAGTTTGGAAGGAGTATGATATGCATTATTAAATATCATTAACTGGGTATAAAAAAGCTTCTTGAATGGGGAATAGTCTAAAGTATCCTTGATGGCTGAAAGTTTCTGAGTTAAAGACAAATGGACATTCTGTTTATCCCAATAATCAGAAAATAGACAAGTATTATTATGTATTATCTGATTAACCAGATTATAAGATTTAGATAACATCTTCTGTGGTAATGTTAGAGCTTGTATAACAGTGGTAAGATTTGTAAAATCATTTATACTTA
Source organism: Protopterus annectens (assembly GCF_019279795.1). Lineage (NCBI taxonomy): Eukaryota > Metazoa > Chordata > Ceratodontiformes > Protopteridae > Protopterus > Protopterus annectens. The sequence continues at coordinate 987,723,542 of NC_056726.1, read as the reverse complement.
CTTTAATGTGAGCAAATTTCACAATGATGCTATCTCTCAATTGACGTAGTATAGTAATGTAATTAATATTTGCTTTCAGCTTTATGCGTAGGTTAGTGAGAGATAAATCGTTATATTGTAGCAAGTCCCACACAGTGAAACTTTGAATAAGTGGAAATTTAAAAAGATTAAAAGGTACATTATTAAACTGGATATTAGGATTTAAGTGTAAAGGTTGTGTTAGTTGAAAAATGCTATCTAGATTAATGAGTTTTATTAATTCTTGAAAATAATTGATCTTTTGTTTTAAGGGTTTGGAAATTTTCAGAATGTTAGCAGTTTCCTTAGAAAGGAAAGGAAGAGCAATCGGGTTAATATTTTTACTTGAAATGTATTGATGCCATAATTTGGTCCAAATGGGGTACTGCCTATACCTATCAGTTTTCAAGTTCACAATGGTGAGTAGTTTGTTAGCCAAAATAATTAAATAATACATGTAAAAGTTCGGAAGACCTAGGCCTCCTTTATTTTTAGGACACGTTAATTTAAGATATGATAGCGTTTTCCTTTGTTGATCATTCAGTAGTGGGAATTTAATGGAATATATAAAACTTTCAATATGCTGTGTAGTCATAGGGTCAGGCTCTTTAGAGTATACATCTGAAAACAAGGTAGTGAAAAGATGCATAATTTCTAAGTCCGTATTATATATCTTGTTGTTATAGTGTATGGGTGCTATTCTAGGTAAGGACTGATTATTTTTAATTATTCTGGTGAGAACTTTAGAGGGGACTTGAGCCCATTTAGAATAAGTAGCTAAGAGCCTTTGTTCTATTATAGAGAGATTATGTTGGTGTAGTAGTAAAAGTTCTTTTGAATTCACAAATTTGTAGATATATAGAAGAAACAGGATTCAATCTGTGCTGGTTTTCTAAAGTTTGGATTTTTAGTTTTAACGAGGATTCTTTATTTCTATACTGTTTTTTAAGATAAGAAGCCTTGCTAATTAACTCTCCTCTAAGGTTTGCCTTACAAGCAGCCCATTGAACATCATATGGAATGTCTGATGTATCAAGATTGGAAAACATTTCTTGTATAATCTCAGTAATTATAACATGGATATTCTTATTCAAGAGAAGGTTGTTGTTAAATGTCCATCTATTTTGTGTATATATGCATGGCCTCGTTATATCAAAGCTAATCTTAAGTGATATCCTTGAATGATCAGATAAAATTCTAGGCTCCATGAAGTATTACATTTTTTGAGGAATAAGAAAAACAGAAACAAGAAAAAAATCTAGTCTTGACCATGCATTATAACATTTAGAATAATATGTATATCTATCTTTCCTGTCAGTATGTACATTGAGGGTAATGGGATCTATAAGGTTGAGGTCTAACATTAATTCTTCTAGGGCAATAGATGCTTGGTGATTATATGAAATTGATCTACTAGTACGATCAATATCAGGATTAATAACGGCATTCCAATCCCCACCCATAATAATATAATGATCTTTGAAAGATGAAAGAATATTACATATCTGAATAAAGAAAATATGCTGGTGGTCACAAGGACCATATAAATTAAAAAACAAGAGTGGTTTATCAATGTTAGAAAAATAAGAAGAGAAATAACACCATCTACCATCTAAGGCCATAATTTATGTTTGTAATATTACCTAGGAAATTGTTTTTGACTAAAATTGCCACACCTCTTGAATTAGAGCAATCCCCGGCTGCAATTATCATTTTAACCCATTTCTTATTGTTTTCTTTTTTCCAGTCATCTCTATGCATGTGTGTTTCCTGCAGAAAACAAATACTGGCCTGAGATTTGAACACTAAATGAAACAGTAGTGATCTCTTAGTTTTGTTCTGTAACCCTCTGACATTCCAAGAATCAATATATAAAGACATTACATTAGTTGCTTTAAGTCTATGTATCTACTTAAGTGTTTACTCAATAAAATCTTAAATACTTTACTTAGTAAAATCCTAAAAAAATAGAAAATATTGAACCTAATCTCACTGTATAAATTATATTGTATGTTACTGCCTCTCAAAAGTTCCAAAATCAAAACCAGTTCCCTCCATACTAACCCAGTGCCTACCCACCCATCTACAACAAAAGAAGGAACATATGAATCATCACAAATAATAAAGTTAACTTTGGTTAACATAATAGATATCATAACTGAAGTAGTTCTATAAAGAGTCCTGAAAAGGACTATTATATCTTTAAACATAACTATACATATATACAAAAACATGGAAAACAAAATGTCTATCATAGTAAAACCTCACCACACCAACTCTCCTTCTCACTGTAGTGTTTAAAATAAAATTAAATGTATTGACAAGTTTGTGGTATCCGCTAGATGTAATGTGTATATGATAGGTGTTGATAGGGATATGAACCTATTTGTGACTCTAGGATATTAAACTCAACTTTTATTAGTACCCATTTATCACCTGTTTATGTAGCTGTCATACTACATATATAAATATAAATGACGACTGTTTATATGACTTAAGAAGTGTTTAAGAAAGACAATTCTACACACAATCTTATTATTCCCTAAATATCATATTTCATTCGCTTACAAGCTTCACAAATTCTTGCATTCATTTTCCAATTATCCATGTAATCTAATGCAGAAATGCAGGGCAACTAGAAGACATCCTAGCACTCATTGGGTGCAAGATGGAGAAAATAAAATCAGGATTGGATGCTAATCCATCACATGGTGCACATATGTACTTGTGTACTTGCAGGCAACATGATGAATTTCCAATTCACCTACAACAGTATTTTAGGACTGGAAAGGAAACTATGGTATCCAATCACCCCCCACATATGTCATAAGATGGGTTGCAAACTTGCTTAAGGACAGAACCCACAGGGTTAGAGTTGCTGGCGCTGTGTCAGACTCCAAGCCGGTCACAAGTGGTGTCCCACAGGGCTCGGTCCTTGGCCCCCTATTGTTTGGCATCTACTTCTCAGAAGTACAGGCCAACATGGGAGGACTTTGGCTGACAAAGTTTGCAGACGACTGCAAACTGGGTGCCATAGTGGAAAGTGCATCGGACACGGATATCCTTCAGAAGGGACTCACGGAAACAGATAGCTGGTGCCAGAGCCATGGCCTGAAGTTAAACGCCAAAAAATGTATAGTCATACCCTTCGGGAAAAACAAGGTAACCCCAAGCTACCATATAGGTGGCAATCCACTAAGCACAGAAGAGGTTATCAGGGACCTGGGGACCCAGGTTGACAGTGGCCTTTCTTTTGACACTCACATTGCTAAAGTGGTTAGAAAGACCTTCTACATTGCCCACCTGATCATGAAGGGATTCACATCCAGATCTAGTGAGGTCATTGATCCCCTGTACTCTTCACTTATCAGACCAATGATCGAGTACAATGCCCCATTCGGGATGTATCTCACCCGACATCTGCAGCAAATTGGAGAGACCCCAAAAGTTCCTCACCAAAAGGATAAAGGGACTCCAAAATCTGTCATATGCTGCCAGATTGAAGAAACTCCAGCTCTATTCAGTCGCATACCGTCTGCTCAGAGGTGACATGTGCCTGACATACAAGGCCATGTCCAACCCGGAATTAATGGACATGCTCCACCTCAAAAAATCCAAATCCACCAAAACCACTAGAGCAAGTGTCTTAAACCTTAGCACGGATATAAATAGGACGTGCTGGAGGGATAGATTTATCACTCAGAGACTCCCTATGCTGTGGAATAAAATCCCGGTCCGTGTGAGGCAGAGCACCTCGCTGACTCTGTTCAAGAGAAATCTAGACCTGTGGATGGGAGATCGTAGGTTTACCCCGGGAATCATCTCTGTGTCACTGCTGGACAGAGGCACAACAAACTAATGGGCACAGTATTTTTTCATATAAGGGGTGGCGTAAGCCACAATAATTTGGGCTAGGCTTATAAATGCCTTAGGGCAGATAGCCTAGTATAAACCTATGAACCTATGAACCTATACACATATGTAGGGAGGACATGAGGATTTTGTTGAGAATCAAAGTGGAGAATAAAGTGCTGTGAGATAGTGAAGCTATCTGCTTTGATACCGTACATACTGTACAAACACATACCTCACAACTAACATTGAAAGTTATTCCTGCGACACTGTTTTTGCATAAACAGACACAAACTATGCAATATTCTACTAAGTATAATTGAACAAAGTTAATGTAGCTGATGAAAGTCAAATTAAAAGCAACATTCTAACATAGAGAAAAGAAAAAAGCAATGTATAAATGGAATATAAATGGTTCTTAGCAACTTTTCTCTTTTGAAAGCTACACCTTGAGTGTGTTTTAATGTTCGTGTTAGGCACGATAGGCACGTCAAACCGAAGGTTTACCGGAATATAGAAAAAAGTGCTCTGCATGACTGAAGAGGCAACGTCATCTCTATGGGTCTCAGCGACGATCACAGAAGAAACCAACTGTGGCATTCCAATATACAAAACGAAACTAAAGGGTAAGCAGGATTACAATACAGAGAAAAGTCTCATCCAGCTACCATGTAAGTTGAAGACAATAAGCTATATACATAGCTACAGTTTATGTTAGGTGAGCGTGCCTTCATAAAGATACATCGATGTGATACAGTCACTACAATTGTTGTCGAACAAAAGTTCCTATTGGCATAAAGCACTAGTTTTAAATGTAGAATGGATGCAAAACATGAAAGATAGCTAGCCAAGATTGACATCTCAACACAGTTTAGTACTTCACAATTCAGTGTAAAAGTGGCATAACAAATGCACAACATATGAATAAAACTAGATTAGCACAATGACTTATAAGCCACCAGAGATTGGCCAGTTCTTGTTAAGCTTCTCATGTTGTGGTGGGCACTACTTTAAAAAGCTTTAGAAAAGTGTCATGCGCTTCTTGCACAGTATTCACTGACTGTCTCTTGTCTTTATAAGTAAATTTTAGTGCATTTGGGTATCGCATCTGAAATTTTATACCACGTTTGATTAGGTCAGCACAGTAAGGAGACAGCTTCTGTCTGTTTAGCTTAATTTGATGAGGTAAATCCTGTGAGAAAGTGAGTTTGTGATTATTCCATACAAACTGTCTGTGTTTACGAGCTGTAACCAAAATCTTCTGGGCATCTTGAAAGTTCAAAATCTTGGTGTAGATCAGTTGGGGTACAGTGGTTACTTGACGAGAACGTATGGCTCTGTGTGCTCTTTCTACTACTAGGTTTTCAGAGTCGCTGTCTAAAGTGAGAAGTGCTGAAAAAATCTGTTTTGTGATTTTAAGTAAATCTTGGTTATCATATGATTCTGGCAAACCTCTTATTAATATATTGTTGCGGCTTCGCTTCCAAGTCCAGGAGTTTATCTTGTATTTCAGTAAGCAGTGAATCTTTAGCACACAAGTCTTTATTTATTGAATTTATTTGGATTTCCATAGTATGATTTTTACCTTCAAGTGTGTCCATCCTATCTGTTATTTGTTTTAATGTTTTGCCAAAGTCTATAAGCTGAGTAGAAAAACCTTGTATGGCTGAATGAATTGGTTGTAAAGCCATTTTTAAGTCTTCCATATGGAAATTTGAGTCAGTTTTTTCTTTAGCATTTGTTTTTGGAGTGTCACTTACTTGTTTATTGGTTCTGAGTCTTTTAGAACTTGTATCTTTCTCTGGAGATGATAATGAAGAGAATTTGGCCTTGGTAGTTTGTGTTTCCATGGTGTCAGAGTTACCAGCCATGCCTTAGATGAGAGTACTCCAGTAGGATACAGTCACAGCTACAAACCCCTTGGATGCACGTGGCCCAGGCTACACAGGCTGAGAGAAGTTTAATTTTTTCCACAAAAGAGATTTGACTGGATTTTTTGATAGAAGAACGATCTTTTCTTAATAACCAGATACACAGTTATTTACTAGACCAAATCCTGTGAGAACACCACACTGAAAGTTGTTTAAATTGTCGGTTTTTAGCTGATTTGTGAGGAGCTTCGTGTGAAAGGTGTCAACTAGACGACCACCATCTTGGAACCACCAAGACATTTTATTTTGTCTCTGAATATAGTGTTATGAGTGATGATATTTTGAATATATATTTTTATTGGCCTATGCTATTTAAGGATAGTTTTTTTATTGAGTAATTTATAGGGTAGACCTCTTATTTCTTTTATAAGAGGCTGGAGTATTTCTGACATATATAGTAAATTCATATTTCCAGATGCTAGATGTATTGAAGGGGCAGTTAGTGTGAAAGGTACCTTCCCATGTGGAAAATGTTCAATTTGTGCACGTGGTGAATCATTTTACCCCTATTCAGGGGGTTTCCTTTGGTCCTAAATCAGTTAATTTGACAGGTGTCCAGGAATGAGTTACATATGACATACTCAAGAATTTCTTTCATTTTATATGATCATCTTTTGCAAGGGGTTTTTAATGAAAAATTGTATAATTTTTTAATTGTTGCCAAGCCAAGAATTCCTGTAATATTTGGCATCCCGAAAACACATAAAGGTCTTGACCCCCTACATTTCAGACCTATAGTATCTGGGCAAGGAGGTATAACAGAACCGATTGGGAAATTTATAGATCACACTTTGAAGCAATTTGCTGCTTCTTTAAAGTACATCTGCAGGGATTCTTGGGATTTTCTTAGGGGTTTGCAATCTCTAGCATACCATCCAGATTTATTGTTGGTAACTATAGACATTGTTCAACTGTTCCCCAGTATACCTCATTCCACAGGACTGAAATGGTTCAGTGATGTTTTAGTTAAAGAGGCAAAACTTACTTCTAACACCACAAACTTGTTGGTGGAGTTAATGGAACTAATCCTGGAAAATAATTTCATTTGTTTCAACAGTCATTTCTATAGGCAAAAATCAGGTGTTGCAATGGGGGCAGCCTGTGCCACAGTTTATGCAAACATAGTGTTGCATAAATGGGAAAACACATACATTTTTTGGCACAGAGTGGGCACAGTACATCAAGCATTATGTCAGATTTTTTGATGACATTTGTCTTGTATGGAGTGGTACTAAGGCAAATATGGAGGAATTTTTTCATTATATCAACAGCACTACTTCTTTTTTAACCTTTACGCATTCATTGAGTTTTGATAGCTTGAATTACTTGGACGTGCACTTGGTTAAGGACAAAGTCAACAATAGGTTTATATCAAGTGTGTTTAGGAAGCCCACCTATTCAAATGCTTTTTTGCATTTTAAAAGTAACCACCCTGAATATCAAAAAAGAGGCATAGTCAAGGGGCAATTCATCCGCGCCTCCAGAATGTGTAACACAAAACAGGTGTTTATGGAGGAAATTAGGTTCCTAAAAGAAAGATTCCTTGAAAGAGGGTATCCAAGCCTTCTTGTTGAAGAGCTAGCGACAGAAATTACTAGGTGCAGGGAAACAAAATATCCACCTCTCCTAGACACTACGGGTACATCAATATGCCAAGTGAGCAGCAGCCTGCAGAATAAGGAACAAAAAGGATACATCCATACTTTTAGTATTGACTATGATGTTGTGGAAAACAGTGTAAAGAAATACTGGCCGATCTTAAGACTGGACGATAGGTTGGGTAATATGATTCCAGAGTTTCCTAGATTCATTAGACGAAGGGGTACCAATTTAAAAGAAATGCTAGAGATGAATCAGAATAAACCAACGGCAAGTAGTGATAATAAATAAGAAGGCACATACAAGTGTGGAATGTGCAAGCAATGCCCAGCTATATTCAATGGACACAGGTTATATTTACCATCAAGAAAATTCTTATATCAACCAAGGGGCCATTATAATTGCAATGCTAAATGTATTGTTTATTTAGGTTTATGTACTAGATGTAAAAGTTTCTACATAGGAAAGACTGAAAGAACCCTCAGAAGACGTATTTATGAGCATCAGTATGATATAATTAAGAAAAAGGAAACTAATGCTTTTTTACAGACATTCCCTTTTTTGTCCCAATATGGAAATTAAATTCATCATTTTAGAACAGCTAAGGTTGGATGAAAGGGGGGGGGGACTGGGGGTCTCTTTTAAAATATAAAGAGTTATTATGGCAGCTAAGACTAGATGTGGGAAGGTGACCAGGGCTCAATGACGCTTGTAGCATCAGCAGCATCCTGAGGTTAAGGAAGGCTAAATTATGAACTTTCGGTTTTCCAGTGCTTTCAGGGTTTACATATAGAAATAAAATTTTGCTGAATAAACAGTACATTTTAATATTTTTAACATACTAGCATGTGTATAGTATTGGCTTTTGAACATTGTATTAACATTGCATAGTTTTAATATTGCATATTTTTAACATTGTATATTTTTATGGTAATCTGTGTGCACACCAACAATTGATTATTGAGTTTATGCATATACTTTGTTGGACATTGCAGTGAGTTGTGCTTAGTAATGGTTTACCTACAAGCACGTTTTGTACCAGCAAGTAATTTGAAGGGTTAATTAGACCTTCTCTTTTACTAATTGAATTATTGGTTAAGTTTTGACTATGTATATTAAGAGCAACCAGCTTGATTTTATTGTATAGGTTCATAGGTTCATAGGTTCATAGGTTCATAGATTAGTACTAAGCTAACTGCCCTTGCGAGCCATTTTAAGCCTAGCCAATTATCCCTTGTGAGACTCAAACCCTGCATCCTGTGTTTGCAAGGCAAACACCTTAACCATTAGGCCACCCTCCCACCATATTAGGCCACCCTCCCACCATATCTTGAAAAAGCTCAGCACCAGGCTGAGCGAAAGCGCTTGAGGAGATTGTTGTTTATTATTAAAGCAAGAAAGTTTTATGTAAGTTGCAGCCTTTCATTTTCTGCTTTGCGGAAGAAGGAACATCAGCATTTCATCAACTTTTTATTCTGGGCTTCCAGAGCCAGCTTCCAGGTTGTGGATCTGCTTTGCTAAATCAGTTAAGGTTAATTACCTGTGACCTGAGGGTGGAGCTAGGAATTAAACCTTCTATTTAAGAGGTAGAATAAAACATTTCAAGACTACTAAAAAAGCTCGCCCAGACTCTGCCACAACTTGCTCAGAGGGAAATTTTAATTTTTTTTTGCTTTCTTGTATTTTGTGTTGGTTTATTGCCTTCTATTTTGTACATTGTGATTAATTTTCTTTATACTGTCTTTACTTGTATTCTCTTTATAATTGCATATTTAAACTAGGAAAGAGGCCACAGCTGTGTCTCTTGTGATACACACAGAAATTATTTTTCCATACCCTCCAATCCTAGTGCTGTAGTGTTTTTAAACTCAACTGTCTTTCTGGTTGCCTGCCCCTTATGTTAATTTGACAACATACCCCCCACCTCTTTCATTGGCCGTTGTGAGTAAGCACAAAATTATCATTTTGTGAAATCATTCCCCTTCAACTATTTAAATTTATTGGCCATCCCACTGTATTCCATAGAACCAGAATACAAAGTGCCCACCACTTCCAATATATCTTGCCCTTTTAAAATTTGTGGCTCTTCATTTAGATAGCAAAAGCTTAAGTTACCCCTATTTCATGTCTGACTACTTAGTGCATACTGAAGCTCTTCGAATATTAAACCTTTTAAAATTAGTGGCTCTCCACTTAAATAACTAAATCTTAAGTTACCTCCTCTTTCATATCTAACTGCTTAGTGCGCACTCTAGCTCTTAGGATATTAACGCATTTTTCCATCTTAACTTTAAAATCTGTAACATCTACTCTAACATCACCAATTTCTGGAGAGCCCACATTCTACCAGTCAGTAGTCATCTTGGGATTAGTACTTCTGCTTTACTCCTGATGGTAGGAGGAGCACAAGGACATTATTTTTTGGGACTACTGATCACCAGAAAGCCTAATAAATGGTTTGTATGTATCACTTTGGAATTTGTGCTTATATTTTGCTCCTGATGAGAGAAGAAGCAGAGAAGAAGCAGAGTACATAGATTCCTGACTCTGTCTTGTTGGGGAGTGAGTGTCTGTGCTTGACCTTCCTGACTGGTCTGGTTGCTATTCAATACATCTACTAGGAAAAGGATATAACAAGCCTACAGACCATTACATCATCTGGGATAAGACTGTGGATTACCAAATAGGCTGTGACCTGCTTCTCATCTTGGGATTAGTGCTACTGTTTTGCTTGTGGTGAGAGAAGAAGCAAAGGAGCACTGTATCCCAGCACAGTGATTCTGAGGTGAGACCAACACTATTGGTAACCAGGCAGTAGCCATTCAGGTGACTGCCCTCTCTTCATCATTCTTGAGAAGCTAATTCTTTCTTTTCCGTAAGTACTGCTTAATTTGCTTCTAACTTCAGAATAGCTGCCTAAATACTTTGTCCATAAATCATCAGGCTCTAATTATTAATTTCCCACTTAAGTGTTTGGCAGTGCCGTGTATGGCCACAGAAACTTTGAGTTGACATTTTACCGGTAAAAGCACCATTGAAATTTCACCAATACTAGTTGCACACAGGACAACTAGTTTGCAGTGACAAACACTGCCTCCGCATTTGCAAACCGGGTACTCCTGACATTACTTTATATTCTCATTCCAACAGTCTAATCAATAAAAAGGGTCTGTTGCCATGGGTATGAACTTTCCAGCTATGTCTGTTACCAGCTTGGCAGATATGAGGTACAGGCCAACACGGAAGGACTGTGGCTGACCAAGTTCGCAGATGACTGAAAACTGGGCACCATAATCGACTCTCCAGCTGACACAAGCATCCTACAAAAGGGCCTCATAGAAGCAGACAACTGGTGCCAGAGCCATGGCTTCAAGCTAAATGCCAAAAAGTGTATAGTCATCCCCTTCGGCAAAAACAAAGTGCCCACAAATTACCACATAGATGGTAATCTATTAAGTACAGACGAAGTAATTAGGGATCTGGGGACCCAAGTTGATAGCAATCTCTCATTTGACAATCACGTGGCCAAAGTGGTTAGAAAAACATTTTATATAGCCCACCTAATCATGAAGGGATTCACATCTAGATCAGGGGAGGTCATCGTGCCTCTTTACTCATCCCTCATCAGGCCCACAATTGAGTACAATGCCCCTTTTGGGATGTACCTTACCAGACACCTGCAGAAACTGGAAAGACCCCAAAAGTACCTCACCAAGAGGATCAAAGGGCTCAAACAGATGCCATATGCTGCCCGGTTAAAGAAACTCCAGCTCTACTCAGTGGCATACCACCTGCTCAGAGGCGATCTGTGCCTGACGTATAAAGTCATGTCCAACCCGGAATTAATGGACATGCTGCACCTCAGAAAATCCAAATCCCATCGAGCTACGTGCTCGAGAGACTTGAACCTCAGCACTGAAATAAATAGGACATGCTGGAGGGACAGATTCATAACCCAGAGGCTCCCTTCACTCTGGAATAAAATCCCAGTCCAGGTTAGGCAGAGTCCCTCACTGACTCTCTTCAAGAGGAATCTTGATGAGTGGATGGGAGATCGTAGATTTACTCCGGGTATCACTTCTGTGTCACTGTTAGACAGAGGCACAATATACCAACCTCTAAAAAGGGCATAGCAAAATTCATTTAAAATGGGTGGCGAAAGCCAAACACACTCTGGCTAGGCTTGTAAATGCCCTAGGGCAGATAGCCTAGTATGAACCTATGAACCTATGAACCACCTAGTATAATGTCTTCTCTGCTAAGGTCATAACACAAAATGGTCTCCTTTGAAATAAAAATAAAACCTGGAATCCCAGCTAACTCTGAAATATTCAAGAACTACTCTAAGGCTAACTTCCTACTATTAAGTCATAATCTAGCAAAATTTCAGGCCCTCATAAACCCTGAGAACATTGCTGCCAACGCATAGTTGTTCACAGAGACCCTATACAAGCATGTAAGGTAGCTGTACCTACCAGGAAGGAGTACAAAACTAACTCAAAAAACAAGATACTCTGGTGGAATCACAACATCAGTAGACTGTATAACAGAAGGGGGAAAATGATAGCACAAATTAGGAGGTGCAGCACCTAGCAGGATAAAAAATAATTTTATAAAAATAAACAAAACTCAGAGGACAAATAAAGACAAATTAAGTCTACCAAAGCCAAATTTGAGGTAAATGTGACCACCCAGGCCAAGGGCAACTACAAGGTATTGTTCAGCTATGTCTACAACCTCAAAGGCAATACACAATTGGGTGCAGAGCTCATTGTAAATGCAGCCACTTATATTGAGCCCAAAGATATAGCAAACCTAATGGCCGACAAATTCAACTCCAACTTTACCTCTCTCAACTCATCAACCTTCCCTCAGGAAATACCATCAAATATAACTCACCCTGCAATCACTAGGGGACAGGTCCTTAATGATCTCTTTAAGGCCAAGAACACTGCATCAATGGACCCAAACAGAATCACAGAATGCCTTCAAAATAGCATGAAACATGACCTATCAGGTTCTTTGGAATTGTTGTTTAACTGTAGCCTCCAAAGAGGCTTCATGCTTCATGAATGGAGAATAGCAACAATTATCCCCTGCATAAAGGTAGGCCATCTACAGACCCTGTAAACTACAGACCCATTAGTCTCACTAGTCACATATGCAAAACCATATAAATAATTATAATGAACATGATTAATAATGAAATAGGAAACCTCCAGACATTAGACCCAACCTAATTTGGTTTCATCAAGGGCAGGTTGGGCCTCTCAACCTGGTAGCCTTCTTTGAGAAGGTCACAAAAGCAATAGATGAGGGCAAAATGTTTCACACTGCATACCTTGACCTGGCCAAAGAATTTAACACAATTTGCCACTCAGGCCTTGTTGACAAACTTAAGAGATTAAGTAGAAACCCTTATGTCACCCAGTGGATAGCCAGCTGGCTCACACACAGGGCCCATGAAGTTAGAAGTGCGGACTCCACCTCCACAAAGAGGCAAGTCACAAGGGGAGTTCCTCAGTGATTGGTCTTGGGACTGCTCCTTTTTGGCATTTAGTTCTCTGAAGTCAAAGCCTGTGATAATAGAAGGTACTGCCAACCATGCCAGGAGAATTAGGGCAGTCAATTTGTAACATATGCCAGCTGGAATTCTGTAAATAATTATATGTCATTTGTATATCAAACAGATTTGTACAGATGCTTGTGCTAAAAATGTATTTGTGGGGATTGCTTGTGTCAAAATTTATCAACAGTGCTCCCTGCTAGAAGTAAAAGAAATGTACATGTATTATTGTAATGAATTAAATGTATACATTGTAACAGCATATACTGGAAGTGAAGAGGTTAATCTTAATCCACCTGACTTTGCAAAATATTCTTGAAATTAAATGACTTTATGCATTAAGCCATAAAGATGTCATCCCACAGTTTTGAATGGAGCCAGAGATGCAATGTCTGTGCTAGAGAATGGTTGGTCACTCCTGTAGGAAGAGTAAAGTGGTTTTATGTGTTATGGCTTCCAGGAGATCTGAGGAAAACTCTGTCTCTGTGTAGGGTACACATAGGTGCTAAAATTCCATCAACTTCTAGTGTTGGTGATAGCACAGGAAACAGAATCAGATGACAAGATGTGTGTGATGTCATTCTGTAAGCTAAAAAAAAATATTTACATATTAGTAAGAGTTTGGTCTCAACATTCTGCATTCTGCCTTAGATCTGACAACAAGGACCACTCAACCACATCATCTTGCCTTCTGGTAGTAAGTAACTTAACTAGGGAAAAGTAATTCTTTTAGATTGGTCAGGAAAATATATTGAGATTAGAAGTACTGTTTTTCTATAACTGTGTGAAACTTTCCATTGATGTTATTTGTAATATTCCCTGTGACTGAAACTCTGATGTTTACTCTAAATAGATAGTTACTATTCTCATGTTATTTTATTGTTTATTATTAAATATATTTAAACTTCTCATTGTGGCTGGTCCTTTTAGAAAATATTTAAGTTTTGAGACTATTTGCACATATTTATTTGGTGATAACTCTGGCTACTCCTGAAAGCCTTGCTGTTTGGTCAACATTATGATTTGTATTAATATTAATTTCACTCAATATAATTGGGTACCCTTGTAGGAGCCTGAAAGTTGCTTGCAGGAGTTCTGGTGGCAGTGATAACTACCTTATAGTCAGGGCAGAAAGGGGCGCAGCAGGTGAATCTGTGGCAGCTTTACCCAGGAGTGTGTGTGTGTGTGTGTGTGTGTGTGTGTGTGTGTGTGTGTGTGTGTGTGTGTGTGTGTGTGTGTGTGTGTGCGTGTGTGCGTGTGTGTGTGTGCAAATCAAATCTTAAAGAGTGTATGTGTCAGCTGCTTGGAGCAGGGACACAAAGCACTAGTTTCACAGAGAGGGTGTGGGGGACTTAGCTTAGAACCCCAACTAAGGACTCAACTCTGAGCTGTGCAACTGGGGAATCATATTGGGGGCCTGCAGAGAGACATATAGAGAAATCCAGACCCGGGACTGACCTTGTTCCATGGGTGGTCTTAAGGGAGATTGTGCTTGATGCAGAGAGGTCTGCATCTGGAAATACTGATTGTATCCACTTGTATTTGAAGTCAAAGTCCCTCTCCAGTGTCAGTGGTGAGGATTCAGGCTCCTTGATTACTGGCCCAGTGTGCAGATGTCAAATATAGGTGGCAGTGGAGGGATATTGAACTTCTGTAGCCTGTAAGCAGTTGTCACTAAAGGTGTACATTCTCTCAAAAGCCACACAGCGAACCTTCAGAGTTTCATATCACAATGGTTTTTGTCATTTATTTTTGTTAGTTTAGCTTAGTCAGGGTGAGCAGGCAAAAATATCAGCAGAGGATTATGGCAAGCTAACAAAGAACCAGTTGGCCAAGGTGTGTGAAGCCAAACGACTGGTGCAGCATGCCAACCTGACTTAAAAGGAAATTATTTCAGCCTTAGTCACAGCTCAGACCAGCATCCAGAAGGATAATCAGTCTGGTGATTTGGAATTTGCAGACCTCAGAAACAGGACAGTTCAACATTTCTTCAGAGGACTTATAAATCTGTCTGGAGGTAAAGAGACTTGAACTGGAGACCAAATGTTTAGAGTTAGAATCAGCAGAGAGACTGGGGCATTTGAAGACTGAAGAAAAAAGAGAAACCAATGGAATTAGAATCAGCAGAGACTGCGGTGTTTGGAGGCTGAAGAAAATGAGAAGCAGTGTCAAAGTGAGAGGGACACACTTACTTTTTGCCAGGGCCATGGAGGTAATGGGAAGGGGAATAACTGAACCCCAGAAGCAACAAAGGTCAGTCAATTTCTTCCACACTTTACAGAGAGCGATACTTTTGATAGTTTTATTCATATATTTGAGAGAGAGAGAGTATGTACACAGTATAATGTTGACCAAGGGCTCTATGTACGGTTCCTGAACCCCTTACTACACGGTAAAGCTGTAACTGCTGTGTCTAAATTGTCTAATATTGATTGTCTAAACTATGAAAAAGTGAAGAAATATTTACTTGAATGCTTTAAGTTAACACCTGAAGCTTACAGAAAAAAAAAAGTTTTGCAAGCATAGACACAAGGCAGATGAGTGTGTATGATTATATTGCTGAGTTATGCACTTATTTTCATAGGTGGGTGAGTGGATGTCAGGTCACCACTTTTAAAGAGCTGGCTGACCTTTTGTTGAGGGAATAAGCCCTTAGCACTTTGACTGAGGACATGAGAATCTGGTTGGCAGGCTGATAGTGCAACTCTGCAGATGAGCTGGGTAAAATGGGGATCTCTACTTAGTAAGCAGGGCGTCCCTGCACAGGAAGAGGATACCCAGTGCTGCACATGGATAAAAGGGAACCCATGGTGGGAAGCCTAAATCACCCCAACAGAGTCTGTGAGTATCAGGGGAAGCCCCTAGTTCAGGTACACAGCCAGAATCAAGGGCTAAATGTTTTAAATGTAACCAGTGGGGCCATGTAGCATATAGATACCCACAGAGGCAAGGTGGTGAAGGAAAGGGGGAGCCAGTAAATGGGAACAACAGTATACCAGCGGTAAGTTGTCTGGAGGCAACAGGGGTACCAAAGTATCACAAGAGGTCATATCCTATCTTAGTGGATGATAAAAAGGCCACTACTAAGAGAGACACAACCTCTGACATAAGCATTGTGAATCCTGCAGTGGTTAAAGAGGAGTAGTACATGCTTGGGCAGTCCACACCAATCACTGCTTTAGGAGGGACCCCATTCTAAATGCCTTTGGCCAGGGCTCACCTTGACTGAGAGGGTGGAAAAAGAAAGCCAGCGAGATGGTATGTTTGAGGATATCCCTGCAGATGTCTTGATAGAAAATGACTTTGATAATGCAAGCTTAGAGACAGGCATGTGGGTCTGGTAGCCTGGGAGCGGGGCTAGACAGACCGCACACTTGAAGCCAGGGTCAGTGGTGTGGTTATTTCATGGAGGGAGCTACCCTGTAGCAGTGAGCTAGAAGGTGAGCCACAGCTGCTGGTAGGTACTGATGCTCCCTTGGACAGAGTGACTGCAAGGGCAAAGGTGAGTGGTAGTACCCAGGCTGGCAGTGAGGTACCGCATTGTCAGAGGATACTAGACTTCCTCTGGGAGGGAAGCTGGGACGAGTCAGAAAAGTAGAGCTGAGACAGGCTCACCTGTTGGACCCCACACTAAGAAGCTTGAGGAAGGCAGCTATGGAGGCACCTGATTCTCAAGGAAAAGGGAATCTGTATTCTAGAACAAAAGTTACTGTATAGAAAGTGTAGCCCTGAGGGAGGGCTAGAGCGTGAAGTAATACAGCAGTTGGTAGTGCCTAGAACCTACTGCCTGGCACTTCTAGCCATAGTCCATGACATTCCTGTTACAGGTCATATGGGCATAAAGTGTATCAAGAGACATATTATGCAGACATTTTATTGGCTTGGGATTGCAAGGGATGTAACCAGGTATTGCAGGACCTGTGAGCAGTGTGAAAAAGTAGGCAAGGAAGGAGACTAGGTCAAAGCTTCTTTGATACATGTGCTTGAGAAGTTATTTCAGAGGCTAGCTATGGATATTGTGGGGCTTCTGAGTACTCAAAGCTCCAGAGGGATTAAGTATATACTGGTAGTAGTAGATTATGCTACTAGATAACTTGAGGTGATGGCTATGTCCTCCATTGAGGCAGAAAAGGTGGCAAATGCTTTGGTAGAGATTTTCAGCAGGGTAGGTTTCCAAAGAGAAACACTAACTGACAGAGATGCCAATTTCTTGTCAGACTTGCTGGCTTGTCTGTGGAAGCACTGTGGGGTGAAGCACCTAAAGACCACACCCTACCATCCCCAAGCTAATGGTCTTGTGGAGAGGTTAAACCCTACACTAAAGACCATGCTATGGGCATTTGCAGACCAGTTTAAGAGAGAGTGGGACAAATATTTCCCCCCATCTGCTGTTTGCTTACAGACAGGTAAGCCAGGAATCCACATGTTTTTCACCCTCTGAGTTACTGTATGGGCATAGGGTGAGGGGACCTTTAGATGTGATTCATAATGAGTGAAAGGGTGAGTGTGAACCCCACAAGGAGTCTGTTGTGGTATATATCCTAAACCTCAGAACAAGGCTCAGGAACTCATGTACTTGGCCCAGGAGAACCTGGCAGGAGCCCAGTGGCAGAAAAAGGTCTGGTATGAAAGGAATGTTTGAGCTTGAGAGTATGCTGTGGGGCAGCAGGTAATAGTTATCATTCCTGTTTGACAAAATAAGTTGCAGGCAGTTTGGGAGGGATCCTTCAATGTGGTAAGGAAGGTCAGTGATGTTAACTACATGGTAGAACTGCTAGACAGAAGTGAGGGGCACAAATTGTACCATGTTAACATGATGAAATCTTACCATGATAGGAAGGCCCTGGTTCTGATATTTGCACTGATCTCCTCAATGAGGCTCAGACTGACACGTCCTTGGATAGGGTAGCAATGTCCCAGCAGCTATACCCTAGCCAAGTTCAAGAAATCTGAGCAATGTTACAGAAGTTTGGTGGGATGTTCACTGGAAAACTTGGGTGCACCCACCTGGTGCAGCACCAGGTGGATGCAGGACCCCAAAGGCCTGTTAGGCAGGCTTCCTACAGGGTGCCTGAGAGAGTCGGATAGACTGAGGGATGAGATATAAGAGATGTTGGAACTGTGGTTAATCTAGGAGTCCAGCAGTCTCTCTGCCTCCCCAGTTGTCATGGTACCACAGAAAGATGACAGCACCAGGTTCTGTGTGGACTACAGTAAACTAGTCACACAGAGTCAACTGCTTACTCCATGATTAGGACAGATGAAGCCTTAGAGCAGCTGAGTGGTGTTTAGTCTGTACACTACTGATCTGACCAAGGGCTTCTGTCAGGTGCCATTGGCTCCCATGACTAGAGGGACATCAGCCTTTGTGACTCCTTTCAGATTATACAAGTTCACAAAGATGACATTTGGGAAGCAAAATGCCCCAGCAACCTTCCAGAGACTGGTAGATTGCATCCTAGCAGGAACAGTAGATTATGGCCTTGCCTAGCCAGATGATAATGCTATTTACAGCCATTTCTGGCATAAGCATCTTCAGCATGTCAGGGAGCTCCTGGACAGACTGCAAAGGGCAGGGTTGACCATTAAGTCCAGTAAGTGTTAGGTAGGTATAGCAGATGTCTACTACCTGGGACATAGAGTGAGGAGTGGTAAGATCAGACCTGAACCTGCCAAATTGGAAGCCATTCAGGCATGGCCTGCCTCTATTACTAAAAAGCAGGTGAGGGCATTTTTGGGGACAGCAGGGTAATATAGAAAGTTTTTTCCCAATTATAGTAGAATAGCTGCTCCCCTCACAGACCTGATGAAGAAAACAGGCCAGACAAGGTAGTGTGGACCCCAGCCTGTGAAGTATTCCAAAAGCTTAAAGGGCCTTTGGGAGGACCCCCTGTATTAGTCAGTCCATATTATAACAAAGCATTTGTTGTGCAGGTGGATGCTTCAAACCATGGGGTAGGGGCTGTACTCAGACAGCTTTCCTCAGGGAGAGAGACCACCCAGTGGTATACCTCAGCCATAGACTTCAACCCAAGGAGGAATGTTATGCAGCTGTATAAAAAGAATGCCTAGCCATAGTATGAGCACTGCAGAGATTTCAACCCTATCTGTATGGAAGGAAATTCACTGTAGTTATAGACCACAACCCCCTAACATGGCTAGATTGAGACAGCCAGCAAAATGGCAAATTAATAAGGTGGAGCCTAGGGTTGCAGGCATATGATATGACAGTGCAGCACTATAGCGGGGATAGCAATGCCAGTGCAGATGGGCTGTCAAGACGGGATATGGAGTAATGTATTTCCAGATAGGCTCATTTCTCTCAAGCTAGTTTCTCAAGGGGCACTTGAAAAACTAGCTTGAGTCTTCAAAGGGGGGAGAGGTGTGATGATAGGAGGCATTGCCAGCCATGCCAGGAGAAATAGGGCAATGGATTTGTAACATATGCCATCACAGCAAGCTGGAATTTTGTAAATAATTTTATGTCATTTGTATATCAAATGGATTTGTACAGATGCTTGTGGTGAAAATGTATTTGTGAGGTTTGCTTGTGTTAAAATGTATCAACAGTGCACCATGCTGGAAGGAAAAGAAATGCACATGTATTATTGTAACTGAATTAAATGTACACATTGTAACAGCATGTACTGGGAAGTGAAGAGGTTGACATTAATCCACCTGTCTTTGCAAAACATTCTTGAAATTAAATTAGTTTATGGGTTAAGCCATAAAGATGCTATCCCACAGTTTTGAATGGAGCCAGAGATGAAATGTCTGTGCTAGAGAATAGTCGATAGCTCCTGTAGGAAGAGTGAAATGGTTTTATGGTCTGAGCAAATCTCTATTTGTGTGTATGGTAACACATAGGTGCTACTCAGCACAGACTCCACGTGGGCCAGCAGAGTAATCCAGGCTGCAGAGAGCTGAATAAGCGACTTTTCTTGATACTAAGTATAATTTTTGTTGCTTTCCACATCTGAATACCTAGCGACTGTATTTCGCCTGCCTTTCTGTTACATTGAAGCTGTTTTTATTGCATTTAACTTAATATTGCACTTGGAATCCTTGTTTGTTACTATTTGACTGTATTTGTAGCAAATTCTTCTGTGTAAGCTGTAGTAGCTGATTCATAGCATTTATAAGTGTTCGCTGTACCTGTTTCTGCCTGTTCTGTGAAAAAAAGAAAGAAAAAAAAATATCTCTTGTTTTTCCTGCTTTACTAGTTTAGTCCAGTTTCAGAGTTGCTGATTCCTGGGCTTTGGTTGTAGTTCCTGTGTACTGTTTCCTTGCCTTATTTGGGGGAGAGGTAGTTACCTTGCTTACCAGTGGGAGTGGGAAGCATTGAGCTGCCTTTTGTCCAGTTTTGTGAGGTTTCAGCCAGTAACTAGTAGTTTATTGGTCGTTTTGGGCCAGTTTCTAGCTTTTTCCAGCACCCTGGTATAAAACGCTGTAAACGCGCGTTTTTCAGCTTGTACCTACTCAGCACAGACTCCACGTGGGCCAGCAGAGTAATCCAGGCTGCAGAGAACTGAATAAGCGACTTTTCTTGATACTAAGTATAATTTTTGTTGCTTTCCACATCTGAATACCTAGCGACTGTATTTCGCCTGCCTTTCTGTTACATTGAAGCTGTTTTTACTGCATTTAACTTAATATTGCACTTGGAATCCTTGTTTGTTACTATTTGACTGTATTTGTAGCAAATTCTTCTGTGTAAGCTGTAGTAGCTGATTCATAGCATTTATAAGTGTTTGCTGTACCTGTTTCTGCCTGTGCTGTGAAAAAAAAGAAAAAAAAGAAAAAATATCTCTTGTTTTTCCTGCTTTACTAGTTTAGTCCAGTTTCAGAGTTGCTGATTCCTGGGCTTTGGTTGTAGTTCTTGTGTACTGTTTCCTTGCCTTATTTGGGGGAGAGGTAGTTACCTTGCTTACCAGTGGGAGTGGGAAGCATTGAGCTGCCTTTGTCCAGTTTTGTGAGGTTTCAGCCAGTAACTAGTAGTTTATAGCTCTTTTTGGCCCAGTTTCTAGCTTTTCCAGCCCCTGGTATAAAACGCGTAAACGCGTTAGCTGATTTAGCTGAGCTGCACACTAGGGCAGCCGGTTAGGCAGATTTAAACTATTCGGCTACCTAAAGTCCACTCTTCAAATTTTCCCTTAAAACTACCTTCCTCGAACTATACTACTGATCTAATCAGCTTATCCTATAACTAAAAAGATCATTTCCACTTGACTCCAAGTAGACTATTCTCTATCTGTTAAACCTAGCACTTGCTCCTACAGTACTTATTACCTTGATACGGCACTCTTGTCATAGATAGTACCCCAAAAAGGTAACCCCCATTTCTCGGTCACCCACGTCCCCCTGAATCTTTTTTAAAGTTTTTGTCTATCCTTCTAGCATGTCGAGGGATCACTTGCTAGTGTCCTCTCCTGCTCAGCTGGTGAACCTGGGAATACTGAGGCAATGTTACAATTGCCTCATGTACACAGACAACCCTCTCCTCCTCCCACAAAACACAAATACATGCGAGAGATGCAACTATACGGCCAAACTGGAGGCTGAGCTCTCTCAACACAGGACTGTCAAGACCAGTCAGGAGGAGAAGGTTACCACACACACTATAGACCCAGTCTCACATAGCACCATTACAACCTCAAATCATACACATAAACACACAAAGACATACTCGGAGGCTCTGATCAAAAATCTACCAAAACAGCAGAGGCCACCAAAGCAGACACCCAAACAACCACCACCTCAGAACACAACAACTGCAACACATAGACCTCACAGTCAGAGTGTCAAACAGTCACAGCCCTTAAGGCCAAACACAATGCCAGACACACTAGTCATCGGTGACTCCATAGTCAGACACACTGACGTCCCACTCACCAGACTGAGTAAGGAGAAGGTCACAGTAAGCTGCCTGTCGGGCGCTAGAATCCGCCACATAATGCAAGCACTCAGGTCTCTCAACAGCAAGTACAAATATGACTCAGTCATTGTCCACGCTGGTGTAAACGACCTGAGACGTACCTCCTTGGACTACATGAAAAGAGACATTGAGGAGCTCTCTGACTATGTAGCCCAGGCAGGTATGACCCTGACCTTGAGCAGTATCCTACCTTCACCAAGAATGATGCCACAATACAGAGATAAGATGATCAGCTTTAACAATTGGCTTAAACACTGGTGTCATTCAAAGGGGATCCAGTATCTGTCTGCCTGGGATGACATGCTGGACAAGCCACGCTGCTTCAAGGGATGGCTTGCACCTGTCACCCTGGGATTCCGGATATTGGCAAAGGCTCTTGCCACCCCATAGTGCCTTTTTAGGCAAGGCTCAAATTCTAAACCTATCACCCTAGAACACAAAAAGGAAAAAACTAAGGGTAATGCTGCTCAATGCCAGAAGTCTCAATCTCAAAATGCACGCACTCGAGGCCCTTCTCAGTATGGAGAACATCGATGTCTGTGCTGTGACAGAAACCTGGTTCAAGGCTCCTGAGAGCACCCCAGCGCTATCAGGTTTTACCTCATATCATGCTCCGCCCCGAAATCCGAACAATACCAAGAAAGGAGGGGTATCCATATTCATTAAGGACACCCACACCTCAAGACTGGTGGCAACGCACGATGCATCGGAGACCATCCAGGTGCAATTAACCATAGGCAAGACTGCTCTGCAAATTGTAGCATGTTACAGGCCACCCTCACAAACTCAGGAACCTCACATGGCCTTCCTGAAAACACTAGAGGGATAAATGTATCACCAAACACCATCATACTAGGTGACTTCAATTACCCTAATATAGACTGGGAACACTACTCAAGCCCAAACACCCTAGCCCAAAAGTTCCTGGAATTCATAAACTCAAATGCCATGGAACAACTAGTCACCATCCCACAAGAGGAGATAACATACTTGATCTCATCATCACGAACATGGGATCACAATGTTCAACACCGGAAGTATACCCTCACTGGTGAGATCAGATCACAAACTAATCTCGCTGGAGGTCCTCATCCCACCCCCACCTGAAATAAAAAAGACCACAATAAAGAACTTCTCAAAAGCCGACTTCACACTTCTAAAGACTAGTGTGGTCTCCTTTAAGGCCCCGAGCGGCGGAAAACAGTACTCAAGCCGCTGAATCACTTACAAACGCCTTCTACCAGCACCTGCAGGACTGCATGGATAAGGCAATCCCAAACAAAACAAAGACTCTTAGTACCAAAGGCAAGCGTCCAGTCTGGTGGACCCCAGCCATAAACAAACTCTACAATAAAAGGAGGAAGCTACTACAAGATAGAGCAAAATCCTTAAAAGGTAAGACACCCTTGATCACTATAAGTAAAAACTAAGAGCTCTCATAAAATCATCCAAAGCAAATTTCGAGAGAAAAATAGCTAAAGACTCAAAAGACAATCATAAGGCCTTCTTTAGCTATGTTAGAAACCTAGGAGGAAACTCCCAGATATGCTCAGAACTAGTTCAAAATGATGTGAAGATTACTGATCCTACAGACATTGCCAACATACTGGCTGACAGGTTCAGTGCAAACTTCTCCCCTCCCCAAAAGGAGAGATATCTATACCAAACGATTGCAGCCCCCAAACATCTCCAGCCCAAGTGAGAACTGCTCTCTCCAAAGCAAAAACACAGCATCCATGGGACCTGATGGTGTCCCCGGCTGTGTGCTCCACGAACTCAATGAGGAATTAAACCCACAGCTAGGACAGCTGTTTAATCAAAGTCTTACCTCTGGATACGTACCCAGGAGTGGCGCACTGCAACTGTGGTCCCACTTCACAAAGGCGGTGCCTCCACCGACCCTGGAAATTACCGCCCATTAGCCTGACAAGCCTTATCTGCAAAGCCATGGAGAGGATCATAATGGACCTCATAAATAAAGACATAGGGAATTTGCAGACTTTGGATCCAACCCAGTTTGGCTTTGTCAAAGGCAGATCATGCCTTTTAAACTTGGTTGACTTCTTGAAACAGTCACCAAAGCCATTGATGAGGGAAAGGCAGTCCATACAGCCTACCTCGATCTGGCTAAGGCCTTCGATACAATACCCCACTCGGGTATCATTGAAAAACTCATCAGCTTAAATGTTAACCCATACATCACAAGATGGGTTGCAAACTGGCTGAGTGACAGAACCCACAGGGTCAGAGTTGCTGGCGCCATGTCAGACTCAAAACCTGTCACAAGTGGTGTCCCACAGGGCTCAGTCCTGGGCCCACTCTTGTTTGGCATCTACTTTTCCGAAGTACAAGCAAACACAGGAGGGTTATGGCTGACAAAGTTTGCAGATGACTGCAAACTGGGCCATAGTAGAAAACACATCTGACACAGATATCCTTCAGAAGGGTCTCACAGAAACGGATAACTGGTGCCAGAGCCACGGCCTGAAGTTAAATGCCAAAAATGCATAGTCATACCCTTTGGGAAAAACAAGGTTACCCTAGCTACCAAATAGGTGGCAATCCACTGAGCACAGAAGAAGTTATCAGGGACCTGGGGACCCAGGTTGATAGTAGTCTGTCATTCGACACCCATGTAGCTAAAGTAGTTAGGAAGACTTTCTACATTGCCCACCTTATCATGAAGGGATTCTCATCTAGATCAAGGGAGGTCATAGTCTCCCTTTACTCATCACTCATCAGACCAATGATTGAGTACAATGCCCCATTTGGGATGTATCTGACCCGACACCTGCAGCAGCTGGAGAGGCCACAAAAGTTCCTCACCAAAAGGATAAAGGGTCTCAAAAATCTGTCCTATGCTGCCCGACTGAAAGAACTCCAGCTCTATTCAGTCGCCACCGCTTGCTCAGAGGTGACCTTTGCCTAACATACAAGGCCATGTCAAACCCAGATTTGATGAATATGCTTCACCTCAAAAAATCTAGATCCATCAGAGCCACAAGGCGGGAGACTTAAACCTCGACACGGCTATTAATAGGACGTGCTGGAGGGATAGATTCATCACCCAAAGACTCCCTATGCTGTGGAACAAAATCCCGGTACATGTGAGGCAGAGCACCTCGCTGGCCTTGTTCAAGAGAAATCTTGACCAATGGATGGGAGATCGCAGATATACTCCAGGGATTACCTCAGTGTCACTGCTCAACAGAGGCACAGCAAAATAATGGGTATAGTTCCCCATACTAAAGGGGTGGCGTAAGCCACAAAACGATGGGCTAGGCTTGTAAATGCCCTCGGGCAGATAGCCTCGTATGAACCTATGAACCTATGAACCTATGAACCTAAAATCCTGTCAGCGTCTAGTGTTGGTGATAACATGGAAAACAGAGTAAATAATATTTAGATATTAGTAGGAGTTTGGTCTCAGCATTCTGCATTCTGCCTTGGATCTGACAACAAAGACCACTCACCTACATCATCTCGGCTTGTGGTAGTAAGTAACTTAACTAGGAAACAGTATTCTTTTAGATTGGTCAGGAAAATATATTGAGAATAGAAGTATTTATTTTATTTATTTTATTTTATTTTATTTATTTTATTTTACATTTGTTGACCGGGCTAGTCTAGCTGGATATATGTCCATTTTCAGTAGAGGCCCGGGGAGAAAAGCTCCAAATCAGAGGAATTAAAACAGAGACATAAGAAATGCACAAATTATTATAACATACAGGATATAGTCAGAGGAAGTTTAACAGTAAACATATGGAGATTAAATGTTTGTTATTACAATCAAGAATAAAGCAATTGAACAGGTTAAACATGTTGGTTAGAAATGTTGCAAACTAGGAGAAGGAGATCAAGCTTAGCTTCATTATAGGTAGAGAATTAGGTGGGTATGGGGCGATTGCTATTAGTCTGGATTAGAGCAGGGGCATAGCCATTGGGACTTTAGGAAATCTTTGAGGTGTTTTTTAAATTGGTGAGGAGAGGTCATATGCCTTAGGTTGTTAGGAGGGCATTCCAGGATTTGCCAATGGAATTAGCATAGAGTGCTTCCCTCCCGAGTTGTGGGATTTAATGGTCTGAACAAGAAGGCTGTTTGATGACCGCAGGGATAAAAGGTTGGAGTAGGGGTGAATATTTTATTTAGTGAGGGATTCTTTCTGGGTGATTGATCGTTTGAAAACCTCAGTAAGTTGGTTTAGTTTGAAAATGTTGGGCAGCTCTAGCCATTCCAATGCCCTTAGATTTTGGCAGTGATGGGTGATATGGCAAACCTGTAATGAATCTGGCTATATGGTTGTAGGTTATAGATAGTTTGTTAAGTTCTCTCTCTTGTTAAGGAAGGAAAATACTGGGGATGCATAAAGGAGTGTGGAGAGAAGATGGGTCCTGGCAATAGTTAGTTTGGTGTGTGGGGTTAGGAAGTTCTTAATTCTATACATAGACCCAAGTTTCATGTTGACTGACTTGATAGTCAAACTAACATGGGTATCAAATTTAAGCTTGTTATCAATGGTCACAAATAATAGTTTAGTGTGGGAGACAGGTTCGATTATGGTCCCATTGTAAGAAGATACATGGAAGGTTGGGCTGTTGGAACTAGGTGGTTCTTTTCCTTGGGAGGAATTGATGTGGGAAAATTAGAAGTAATTTGGTTTTGGTAGGGTTAAGTAAAAGCTTTAGTTCTGAGAACCACTGTTCGACTATGGAGAAGCAATTTTGGGTAGCAATTTGTAGTTTTGGGAGGAAGTATCCGAGCAGATTAGGGTGGAATCGTCATGATTGAATACATGTGGCTTTAGGAATGATCGAGTGTAGACCATTTATAAATAGGGAAAGAGGAGGGGACCAAGGATAGATCCTTGGGGAACGCCAATGTTAGTTGGAAGTAGATCTGAAAGAGTGTTTTGCCACTGGACTGCCTGTTGCCTACAAGAGAGGTAGTCAGTAAACCAGTTTATGGTTGGTTTGCTAAGTTGAAAGATTTCCAGCGTGTGAATCAACTGCTTGTGATTGACCATGTCGAAAGCTTTTGATAGATCTAGAAATAGCAGAGGTTATAAGTTTATTGTTGCGGTTTAGGTTGACTGAGTCAACAAAGGAGAGAAGGGCAGAGGTTGTACTGTGATGGGGCGAAATCCATGCTGGGTGTTAGAGAGAAGGTTGTTACGTGAAAGATGGGAAATAAGTTGTTTGTGAGCAGCGTTCCAAGATCTTGGCTAGTGGAGATAGTATAGCTATTGGTCTGTAGTTAGATGTGTCAGTAGAGGACCCACCTTTATGCAGAGGAATAATATAGGAGATTTTCCAGATTGAAGGAATAGAAGCTTCAGAGATGGACCGTTAATCAGAATGGAAACAGGGTAGGCAATGGTGTCAGATGCCAATTGCAGGTAGTTGGCTGGGAGTAAGTCAGCCGCTAGGGTGGTTGGTTTTAGTTTTTCAATAGGGTTCTAATATAGGAGGTAGATGTGGGTTGTAGGTTAAAGGAGGGTTGAGTTGGGTCTTTAGTTAAGGTTGTGGCCGAGGAGAAGTGTTAAGCTGATTGGCGAGGGACTGGATGGTCTCAGTGAAAAATAAGTTGAAGGTGTTGGCTATATGTCCTGGATCATCACCCAGAAGTTTTTCAGGGATGGGGTGGTGGATTTTCCTGGGTGAAGGAGGCGATTAAACCCAGCCCAGAATTTTTTAGGATTATGCTGGTGGTTGTCTTGGAGGTGGCAGAAATATTGCTTTTTGTCAGTCTTAACAGCTGATTTGGTTGAGTTTCTAAGTTGTAGAAATTTGATGCGGTCAAGGTGGGTTTTGGTGGATCTCCATTTATGCCAGGCATGATCAGAGTTTGATTTTGTATTTGGTTTCTTTTGTTAACCAAGGTGCAATATGTTCCTTAGTTCTTGTAAGCCTCATTGGAGCGTGAGAGTCAAGTATCTTGAGGAAGATGTCATTAAAGTATGACACACTCTCATCTAAGGAGGGTTTTAAGGATGGACCAATTACATGTTTTGAGATCAGCAATAAATTGGTCTGGGACAAAATTCTTAGTATTCCTAACTAGTCTGGTTAGAGGATGGTTTGAGGTCGGGCATTTGTGTTTCATGAGAAAGGTAATTAGGTGGTCACTAAGGTCATTTGGTAGGGTCCCTGTAGTATAGTTGTTTGGGGTCTTATTAGTAAGAATCCAGTCAATCGTGCTCTCCTTTTGTTGAGCATTCCCAATTCTAGTGGGAGATCGAATGTTTTGGGAGAAACCATGTAAGTTAATGGGGAGAGGGTTTGAGTTTATGGAGTAGAGGGACCAGTCAATATTAACGTCTCCTAGTATTATAGTTTCTTGGGGATAGGTGGCAACTAACCAACTGAGCAATTGTTCAAGGTATTCAACATTTTTGCCTGGGGGTAAGTAAATTACTAAAAGATTAATACTTTTTTGGTTGTTTAGGGATAGCTTTAGTGAAAGCAGTTCTAGGGTAGGAATTTTTGGGGTTGTATGGCGGGTGCATTGTAATGTTCAAGGAGTTCTTAAACATGACAGCTGTACCCCCGCCCTTTCTAGTATTTCGGTCGGCCCTGAGAATGTTATACCCAGGTGGGATGATTTCTTCATCTTTAGTGGAAGGTTTGAGCCACGTTTCTGATAGGCACATAATATCTGGGGAGTGGGTTGCAAGCAAGGCATGTAAGTTGTGAACCTTATTATTGATACTTCTTAAATTCAGGTGAAGGATTAGGAGGGAGTTCTCTGAGCTTCTAGCAGCTTTCAAGGTGTTAGAGCCTTGGGCAAAGTTAGGGCCTGGGTTGGGGTGGATATCACCGTCTTTCGTAATAGATTTCTTTAAGTAGTCTAAAAGTAGTCTAAAAGTACTGTTTTTCTATAACTGTGTGAAACTTTCCATTGGTGCTATTTGTAATATTCCCTGTGACTGACACACTGATGTTTACTGTAAATAAATATTTAGTATTCTCATGTTCTTTTATTATTTCTTATTGAATATATTTCAACTTCTCATTATGGCTGGTCCTTTTAGAAAATATTTAAGTTTTGAGACTATTTGCATATATTTATTTGGTGATAACTCTGGCTACACCTGAAAGCCTTGCTGTTTGGTCAGCATTACTAGCTGTATTAATATTAATTTCAGTCAGTGGTTCTGGTGGCAGTGATAACTACCTTATAGTATGCGGAGAAGGGGGCATAGCAGGTGAATCTGTGCCAGCCTTTCCCAAGTGTGTGTGTGTGTGTGTGTTTTCAAATCAAATTTTAAAGAGTGCGTGTATCAGCTGTTTGTAGCAGGGACACAAAGCGCTGGTTTCACATAGACAGTGTAGGGGGACTTAGCTTGGAACCCCAATTAAGGACTCAACTCTGAGCTGTGCCAATGGGGATTCTTACTGGGGACCTGGAGAGAGACAGAGAAATCCAGACCCTGAAGTGACACTGTTCCATGGATGCTCTTAAGGAAAATTGGCTTGATCAGAGAGGTCTGTATCTGGAAATAGCATATCCATTTGTATTCCAAGTCAACATCCCTCTCCAGTTTCAGTGGTGAGGATTCAGGCTCCTTGATTACTGGTCCATCATGGGAACATTGCAAGGCCAAAATCAATGGCCTCTGGCTGTCAAAATTTGTAGATGATTGCAAATTAGGAGCTGCCATTGAATCTCTCACTGACTCAAATGTTCACCAGTAAGGGCTGACACAGACAAACAACTGGTGCCAGAATCATGGACTAAAACTAAATGCCAAGAAATGCATAATAGTATCCTTCAGGAAGTCATTCATCCCTGGCAACTTTCATATTGACAACACACCCCTAAGAGTTGATGCAGTAGTCACAGACTTTGGGGCACACATAGTCAGTAATCTAGCTTTTGACCATCATGTGTCTACAGTAGTGAGGAAATCATTCCATGTTGTGCTACTTATAAACAAAGGTTATGGCATCTAAGTCAAAAGAAGTCATTCTTCCATTGTATTTGGTACTCATCAGAGCTAACATCGAGTACAGTACCCCCTAAGGTATGTACCTAATGAGGCATATCCAATAACTATAACATCCGCAGAGGTTCCTCACTAAAAGAGTACATGGCATAAGTAACATGTCCCCTGTAGACTGCCTCAAGGCCCTATCCCTGTATTCTGTCTTCTGCAGTCTCTTGAGGGGAGATCTATGCCTGACATACAAGGCATTGTCAGACCCCACTCTGATGGACATCCTACATATCTGCAAAACAAACAGCACCAGAATTACCCATGCTAAAGACTTAAACCTTGCCTGTGATATAAATAGGGCCTGCTGGAGAGACAGATATGTATCCCAGAGACTACCCCATCTATGGAACAAGCTCCCCATCCATGCAAATCAGAGTTCTTCCCTAATGCAATTCAAGTGGAACTTGGACAACTGGATGGGGAACAGGAAATTCATCCCTGGTTTGACACCTATATCTCTAATAGACACCGGCAGCCTGTAAATGGTTAATCTCCCAGGCCCCTGCCTGCAAATGTTTCACCTACCAAGCCCCTGCTTACACTTATCAAGGGTACCAGAATTTGTCAGAGTTCTGGGATGCATGGCTATGCTTAAAAAGGCCCTTGTGGTTATTAGCCTAGTAAGCACCTATGAACGTATGAACCTAAGTGTGGCTGAGCACATTCATATTTAAAGCATTAGTGCAAAACATCAGACTGCACAGCAGCTGAAATTGTTTTTTTTTAATTCAAGGGGTTATAAAAGTTTCTTATAGGAGTATCCTTTTGTGGATAACCTAATGGTTTCATTAAAGAATATAAAGGGACCAATAGGAAAGACTGAAAAAGGATAGACAAGCAAAGAGAAGATCGCACAAGGAAAACATCAGGAGGGTTTGAGCTGGAGGAGATGGGAGAGGATTGGCAATATGCTTTTTTGGGGGATAAACCCCCCATTTTTCAGATTTTTTTTTTTTGTAAGGTATTGTGGGTGGGAAATAGGGAAGAGGTTATAGGAGAAATGGTAGAGGAAGAAAAGCTGAAGCAGTCTCATCTGTATACCCAGACCACAGAGCCTCAAACATATCCACTGCCAGATGATGTTGCAGTGGAAGTCCCTGTTTTTGAGGGGTAGGAGCCTGTGTTGGCCCAGTGGCTGACATCAACTGGGTGAGTGTATCTTCTACACATTGAAGAGATGATTTGACTGGTATAATTCTCCTATCCACTAACTATTCCAGTATGTCCACAACCAAACTTCAAAGCCCCCATTCAGTGAGGCTTTCCAGGCTGCCATGTGCCGGAGAGTGTCTTCATGATTTGCACCTCCACCCAACCCTGTGAGGGCAGCCCCAGACAGAGGGTGATGTCTCCCTAGCCTCAGAGGCATGTGACTTGACATTTACTGAGGGATTTGAACCTGTATAAAAGAAAAATGAAATTGGAGAGAAGCAAAACAACAAAGTAAAAAGAAATGTATATGCAAAATAATAAAGAAAAGAAATAAAAAGGGGTGGGGAGAAAAAAAAACAGAAAAAAGAACAATAAATCCACACAATACTATTGTAATGTAAGGTATAAAGTCAATAAACTATTCAGAAATATATCTATTGAAATTCAGTTGTGTGTGGGAAGTGCAGTTTGGGTAGTGATTGGACAAGTTCTTATTTAACTTGGGTAAATGGATAATCATAGTGCTTATGTGTAATTGTGATGATTTGACATGCTTTTTGTGTTTCAGTTCCATACTTTTTTAATATATTTTACTGTACACAGTTATCAGAAATGAAAGAAATCACTGTGGGATAATTGGCTAAGCTTAAAATAGCTTGCAAGGGCAGCGAGATTAGTACTAACCTATGAACCTATGAACCTATGAACTAACTATTGCAGTTAATCATGCTTTAAATGACAGCATAGCATATTTTCTTCATCTTCTCCTGTCTTCTGTTGAATTCCTTTTGCCTACTAAGGTATATCAACAGCTGTTTGCAAGATTACCACTGAAATCAGTTTTAAAAGCATTGCTGTATTATTGTTTATGCTACCATGAATTATGTGTAATAATTTTTAGTATGGTTACTTAAGTACTAAATATCTTCTGGACACATGTTACACTTACCAGAAGATTCCAACAGTCTCATGACTCTTTTCTTTTGTAGTTGATAATGTTAAAAGATTTTTTATTAGCTAGAAATTAAAGGAGGACAATCTTGTTGACATGTATTTGACTGTATTCTTAACAGATTGTAACTGCTGAATGCATACGTGTGTATGTATTATTACAATTCAGTAGTGAACTCTTCTCCTGCATTGTGTAGGGTACTGAAAAATTATGAATGCAAGTCTGTCTTTTGTTTTAGAAAACGCATGGTAAACCTGAACTGCAAAGGCTGAAATGTAACAATTCTAGGAAGTGTGAATTTCCTTTCCTGCAGAACTGTTTTTCCCCGTACAGTAATGAAGTAAAATGGTTTGTTTTCCGAAAGGATAGTTGCAGGCCATCATTAACGTAAAGTAACCACCACTCCCCTACCCCAACAGTCTGACAAGGGTGTGATGAATGTCATTTCATTCATGTTGTACATGCAGCAAGAAATACGTAAGAGCAAACAATTAAGTACACCAATCATTTTTACTTATATTTACATATTGCTAATAAAAATGTCTTCTTTTAATAACTGGAAATGACCTTGCAATATTTTTATTGCAATGCTATACAATTCTTTACGTATCTAACTGCCAGTTTTATTTCTAAATGATTTACATGCTGTCAGCATTACTTACATTTGAAAACAGCTAATACATTTAGAGACTTGGATGGATTACTACCTTCATATTCTTTACTGTCATTTTTATTTTTAACTGTAACCTCTTAATAGATAACAGTAGTATTTTGTGTCTGTCATGAACAGATGGATGGCTGACTACAAGTGGTATTTACTTATTTTTCTTAATGTATGTCAGAATGTCACCTCAAGTACTTATTTGAATGATAATATATTTGATTGTTGAATTACATGTGAATTGCATGCACATGTACATTTTTTCTATGCCCCTGTTCTGTTTATATAGATAGATAGCTATAGATTAGATATAGATATATAGATACATAGATAGAGATATAAAATACACATATATCTTATATTCACCTGTATATGCATTAACAATTCTTCCTGTAAAAAGTACAGTTTTGTACCTACCATAAATGTAGATGTTCGAAGATCCACATTGCTGCAGTCCTTACACTTGGGTATACCGCTGTCCTCGGTCGGCCCGAATACCAAAGTATATGGCTGACGTCGGTCAAGGCGCATTAAACTGACGCCAGGACGTCAGGGTATAAATGCGCATGACCGACGTCATATCCTCAGTCTTTTCTTGCCCCAGATGTCAGAAGACCCTAAAGAGGGTAAAATCAAAAAACCACCAAACACTAAACACCCCTACACCCAAACTATGTACAACTTCTAACAAATATATAATAAAGTACTAACCTATCCACACAACCACCCCCAAACACAGAGGGGAAGGAGGGAGGTAAATTGGACTGCAGCAATGTGGATCTTCGAACATCTACATTTATGGTAGGTACAAAACTGTACTATGTTCTTCATCTCACATTGCTGCAGTCCTTACACTTGGGTAGATTCCCAAAGCAGAGGTAAGGGAGGATGGCAAATCAAAGAGAAGCAGGAGCTGCCAAAATGCCCTGTAAAATAGCAGTGGCAAAACCAGCCCTAGATTTAGAGTAGAGAGGAAGGTGGTAGTGCTTAGAGAAAGTATGTACTGAACTCCAAGTAGCTGCCTCCAAAATGTCCTTAGTTGCCACTCCCTTAGAAAAGCTGTAGAAGTGGCAGTAGCCCTAGTGGAATGAGGTCTAATCCCTGTTGGAATCTCCTTGCCATGATGGGAGTAACAAAAGCAATACAAAACCCAATCCACTTAGAAATAGTTTGTTTTGACACAGGCTTGCCCTGAGAACACAAAGCAAAAGAAACAAACAACTGCTGAGACTGCCTGAAACCCTTAGTCCTGTTTAAGTAATAGCGTAACTGCCTGTGTACATCTAAAGTATGCAAAATCTTTTCTCCCTTATTTTGGGGGTCTGCATAAAAGGTAGGTAAATGAATAGTTTGGTTTAAAGACACACTTGAAACCACCTTAGGCATAAAGGAAGGGTTAGTACGTAAAGATACCCTATCCTTATGGAAAATCAAGAAAGGCTCAACCGCCATAAGGGCCTGTAATTCAGAAACCCTTCTTGCAGAGGTAATGGCCAACAAAAAAGCAGTCTTCCATGACAAATATTTCAACTCAGCCGTAGCTGCAGGCTCAAAAGGTTGTAGAGTGAGCTTTTCCAACACATAATTGAGGTCCCAAGCAGGAGTAGGAGCTCTTCGTGGAGGTCTTATGTTCTTTGCCCCTCTGAGAAATTGCTTGAACAAAGGGTGAGAAAACAAAGGTGGATCACAGTCATAGTGAGCTGAAATTGCTGCAGCATGAATCTTAATGGAAGAGAAGGACAAACCTTTGTCCAATAACTCAGTAAGATATTGAAGAGCCACACTCAAATTAGGCTCAGAAACATCCAAATCCTTTGCTGCACTCCAAAACAAAAATCTCTTCCACTTGTCTGCATACACTTTCCTTGTACTAGGTCTTCTAGCTTCCATAATCACATTCAGAACTTGTTGAGGAAGTTGAGCCCTGCTATGAGTCAAAACAGGATATGCCATGCTGTGAGATGAAGAGAGTGAAGCTTGATATTGAGTAGATGACCGTCCTTTTGGGACAACAGGTGTGGAATCAAAGGCAAGGGCCAAGGTGTTTTCCTCACCAGGCTTCTCAGTAATGGGTACCAATGCTGTCGAGGCCAATCTGGAGCTATCAGGATCATTCTTGGTTTGTCCTGTCTGACCTTTAGAAGTACCTTTAGGAGGAGAGGAAGAGGCGGAAAGGCATACACATGAAGATTTTTCCAACTGAAAGAAAGAGCATCCACTTTCCAAGCTGCATGATGTATCCTTTTTGTGCAAAACTTTGGCAGCTGGTGGTTTAGAGGAGAAGCGAACAGATCTATGTCTGGAGTTCCCCATGACACTGTTAATTGCTGAAATACATGAGGATCCAATTGCCACTCGTGGGGATCCATGATTTGTCTGCTTAACACATCTGCTAAGGAGTTCTTCACTCCCGGCAGAAACCTTGCCTGAAGATTTAGTTGTAAACTGAGAGCAGTGTCCCACAAAATCATTGCTTGTCTGCATAGAGGGTAAGAATGCGTTCCCCCTTGCTTGTTGATGTACCACATGACAGTTGTGTTGTCTGTTAGAATCAACACCTGCCCTGGAAGAAGTAATTCCTTGAAAGCTATTAATGCAAACTGGACTGCTAACATCTCCTTCAAGTTGATATGTAGATGCTGTAGTCTGGCAGGCCACTTGTCCTGTATCCACTTTCCATTGAGATGAGCTCCCCAAGCTTTTTCCGAGGGATCTGTTGTTAGAATCTGACTTGCCTCTGGCCGGGTCACAGAAAGTCCCTTGTTTAGGTGACATTGCTGAGCCCACCACAAAAATTCCTTTTGAATGCAAGGTATTATTTGAATGACAGTGTCCAGATCCTGGCAGTGCTGTGTCCATAGATTCTTGAGATACCATTGTAGCTTCCTCATATGCAGTTTGGCATTGGGAAGTACCAGAATACAAGATGCCATGAACCCTAAGGCTTGAAGGACTGTCCTTGCAGTCAGCCCGGACTGATGTGATAGTTGTTGGAAGTAAAGGGAAAGATTCTTTTGTTTGTCCGGGGTTAAAAAGGCCATCTGGGTTGCTGTATTCAGTCTCACACCCAGAAAGCACATGTCTTGAGAGGGTATTAGACTGGACTTTGTTTCGTTCACAGAATACCCCAGGCATCTTAGCACTGCTATCACATATTTTAAATGCTGAAGAAGCTCGTCCTTCCCTTGAGCCAGAATCAGGCAATCGTCCAAATAAGGGTAGATCTGTATTCCTCTCAATCTGAAGAAGGCTATCACTGGAGCCAGAACTTTTGTGAATACTCTGGGCGCAGTAGATAAGCCAAAGGGCAATGCAGAGAACTGATAATGAGAATTTCCAGCTCGAAAACGCAGATACTTCCTGCAACCTAGAGTGATAGGAACATGAAGGTAAGCCTCCTTGAGGTCCAAAGTTACCATCCAGTGATCTTTGCCCAGCAGAGGTAAAAGCTGTTGTAATGTCAGCATCTTGAACTTGGGAATGTCCAGAAAGGTGTTGAGGATAGACAAATCCAAAATTGGTCTCCACGTGTTCCCCTTTTTTGGTACTAGGAATAGGCGAGAATAAAATCCTAGGCCCCTTTCTGCCATAGGCACCGGTTGTATGGCCCCTATCTGAAGTAATAGAGAAATTTGTCTGTAAGCTTCTAGTCTGTGTTGAGGAGGAATGTCTGGCATGCCTTTGAAAGGTGACAAGGCATGGAAATAAAATCTGTAACCGTGGTGAATGATATCCAATACCCATCTGTCTTGGGTAATTAAACTCCAGTTCTCCTTGAAAAGTGTCAGTCTTCCTCCCAAAGGTGCTGCCAGACGGGAAGGTTCTGGCAGTTGAAAAGGTAGGTCATTGGGTCTGTCTACGAAAGGGCTGACCCCTGCCCTCACCGGAAGACTGTGCAGGTGAGCCCCCTGTCCTGGATCTAAAAGAGCCCTGAGCTCTGCCCCTACTACGCCTAGACCTACCCCTAGACTGGGAATCATAAGAAGGATATGTCCACCCCTTGCTTGGCCAATTTCTACTAAACTTTGGAGGCTGAACCTGTAAAAAATCTTTAACAGTGTGCATAGACTTAGCTTTGTCTTCCATTTTCTTTAAAACTGCTTCAACAGGAGAACCAAACAACACATCAGATTGCAAAGGGGCATCCAAGATCCTTGTCTTAACATGCTCAGCCAAATTCTGATCCCTTAGCCAGGCGTGCCTGCGTAGGACAGTACCGGTGGCAGCCACCCTCGAAGAGGCCTGTACAGCATCAAAACCACATTGTAAGGAATGTTTACCCACCTGTTCAGAAACATGAACTAGATCTTGTAACTCCTTACATTCAATACCTTCTGCCAGAGCATCTACCTTAGACTTTAACTGTGAAAGAAGATAGTTTTGATATCTCAGCATGTGGAATTGACAATTCAAAGCCCTCATGGCTAAAGTTGAAGAAGTATAAACTTTCTTACCCCATCTGTCTAAAGCCCTTGCCTCTTTATCCGGAGGAACCGGATTTTTAACAACAGAAGCCTTAACCCCTTTAGGTCCCTGAGTAACAGTCTCTGGATCAGCCCTAGGGCTTTTAAAAAGATACTTATGAGCTTCAGGAACCCTATAGTACCTGTCCGGCTTAACAGGAGCGGGAGGTAAAGAATCAGGGTTAAGAGAAGCCTCTGCAAAAACATCTTCCACCACAGTAAGAACAGGAGGTATAGCTAAAGGCCTATGCTGGGGTAAAAACAAAAATTCCCTAAGTCTTTTCCTGGAATCAGAGAAATCCTGACCTTCCCATTTAAAATGCTCCCTCATGGAATGGAGAGTCTCTGAAAATGAAAAAACCTCAGGAGGAGAAGCAGTAGGAGTAGTGTCATCCACATCAGAATCAGAATATGGAGAAAACTCCTGTAAATCTTCAGCCGAAGACTCCGAAGAATCAGAATCCTGCTCAAAATTCCCCAGTTCAGGATCCACCCTAGTCCTTTTGTCAGGAGGGGGCATAGAACCCCTAATCATAGTAATTAAATCTTCAGCTATCCTAAGCATATGTCTCTTGGGCACAGGGCCTGAAGTACTAGGAGAGACACCTGCTGCAGCTAAACCTGGCCTGCCCCTGGAAGAAGCCTTGGTAACAGTAGGGGAAGGCCTAACCACTTTAGGCAGAGAGGGAAGGACAGTTACCTGAGAAGCCCCTTCAGCCTGGCCTACCTCCTGAGAAGACACATCCTGTAACAATAAAGTCTCTCCCTGGGACTCTAAGGAAACTTCTGTTGGAACCTCCGGCTCTACCGAGCCTTCTAAAGAACCGACGTCCGGGATGGACGGTTCTTCTAACCTAGGCCTAGGTGCTTTGTCCTTGCGTTTCTTCGACGAAGCGGGCGTCGGAGCATCCGACGGCATTTTGTAATTGCACCGCTTCCCGAAGACTAACCTGGCACAATCTAATCTCCTCTTTATAGTGCGTTTGTTAAACCTAGCACAAGAGGGACACCCAACAACGTCGTGCTCAGGCCCTAAACAAGGTATACACAAGTTATGGTAATCCCTATGTGGTATTTGTTTCCCACAAGAAATACAGTTATTTACTTTTTCTGACATCCGGTAAAATACTGAGGCAAGAAAAAACGAAAATATTCGCCAAGGGCGTACTTAGCCAACTTGGATTCGGTCTGAAACTCCGGTTTCGGAAAATCTCAGGACGCCAACCTGCACTCGCAACGTTGCTTCTGCATCGGACCACGCGGCAAAAAAGACTGAGGATATGACGTCGGTCATGCGCATTTATACCCTGAAGTCCTGGCGTCAGTTTAATGCGCCTTGACCGACGTCAGCCATATACTTTGGTATTCGGGCCAACCGAGGACAGCGGTATACCCAAGTGTAAGGACTGCAGCAATGTGAGATGAAGAACATCTTTGGGATTCTCACCTGAACCTGATCAACCCACTTGGTCAGCTGGTCAGCACTACGCTTTTTCAAGTCATCATACCTGTGACAGCACTTTTAATCAGAGTGGGTAATACCTATAAGGGTTGACAGGTGGTAACCCAACTCCTGCAGATATTGTTTTCTTTCAAATACTGGTATGAGTCGTGTAGAAAGTAGAGGATGATTAGGGTCCCTTTTTCAGACCAGCCAGGAGTGCGGCTTTGTGCTTGTACAATTGATACCATTGTTCAAAATGCCAGAACAAGAATTAGGAAGGCATAGTGAGGATTGTATTAACCAGGGTTAGAACCACTCCCTGTTGGATGTGGCAGCACCTTGACCACACCTTTTTTACTAGCAGGCTCATTAGACCACGTATTGGTAGAATTGACAGGTTTGGTGTAATCACAAATGCTGTGTCACACTCTATTATTTCTTAAAGGCAAACAATTACCACAGTACACAATTGCTATTAGATCATTTCTAACTTTATCTAAATTAACTACATGTTTCCAGTAATATCTGTTCATAACATTCTCACCTTTATCCTTATGTCTGCATTTAGTGACATGGATTCAACTATGACCTATCATTGTTTCTTTCTTTCTTTTATTAATAGGTAGTGGAGAAAAATATGTCAATACTGAAGTTAAAAAGTGTTTCTATGACTTTTGTATATGTACTGCTTGTTAGGCTGTGACATATACACCTGGATGGCCAGTGATTAGCATTCACATTCATTGAAACCTGACAATCAGATGACTCCATTTTGAATTTCACCAGAATGCCGGTTTATTAGCTAGTTTTAGCCAAGTGTCATGTGTCTATGAGCAGCTTGGCATTGCTGCAGAATGCTGTGGAGTTCACAGCTATCTGCAGTGCATTCACTGTGAAGATGCAAAGGAGGTGTGAACTGATTAGAATTGCTAAATCACAAATACATGAATCCATGTAGAAGATGTAAATGTAGTGCAGACACTCTCTC
Source organism: Protopterus annectens (assembly GCF_019279795.1). Taxonomy (NCBI): domain Eukaryota; kingdom Metazoa; phylum Chordata; order Ceratodontiformes; family Protopteridae; genus Protopterus; species Protopterus annectens. Next base: position 987,683,981 of record NC_056726.1, on the reverse strand, counting down.
TGTGTTTGTTTTTAATGGATTGCAACTGTCAATGACTACATCTTGGGAGAAGGAAAACACAGCAGCAGTGCAGGCTTACTCACATCCATGGGTGTATCATTTTAGATCTACAAAGTGTTGTATGTAAGGTTGGAAATGTAAGCAAGCAGCAACACAATTCACACAATTCTGTCAACCTGCTATTCATTTTTTGGCAACTGCATATGTTATTATTTTCAGTTAATATCCTCATACATTTTAAGGCCAGTGATATACAACAGCTTACAGATTTCATGTCTCAGATTACTGGTCAGATAACTGAAGAATGACCGACAAACACAGAGAGGTGAGATAGAGCTGTATATTTGCAAGCAGTCATCATAACATAATCATAACAGGTTGTGATCACTAAGTGTGCTACATCCAAAAATAATACATGTACTTATAACAGTTGTATGGTTTCATATTACTGTGGATGATGTTGCAGTTGGTTGTCTGCAGAATGATTCCATTTCCTTGCTGCAAAGCTGTATGTGTGGCAAAGATGGATAAGGCACCCATCCTGTGTTCTGAAGGTTCATTGAGTGAGAGTTCAAATCCAGATCTATGTAGACATATCTAATGTGAACCATAATTTTCTAATCTGTATGTCATATATTGAGTTTTCCTCATTTCAACTACTTGTCCTTTTTTCCTTTTCTGTCTTTTTTTTTTAATTATTGTTCTTTTTGTTTGTTCGGGGTTTTTTGCCAGTGTTTCTGTGATGCTGTGTGTAGCTCAATCACCGAAACAGAGGAAATGAATGGCAGGTTTAGCTGTGCTTATCTTGTTTGTTCAAAGCACGGCAATGTGCAAACTGGACAACTGGAGCATCCAGGAGGCAGAAAGGACCAGACAGTCAAAAATACAAACCAGATACATTCAATTAATTCTACTGGGCACCAAGCAAACCCACTAAACAGCATTGTACGGTGCTTAACAGAGAGACCTTAAGAATGATTATTAAATTATGGAATGTCATGTAACTAGTCTTGTGGCAGCAGGTGTTAGTGTAGGACTAGAGTACAGATAGTTCTGGGCTCTAGTACAGGGTGTGCAACCTTTGTTTTCCTGTTGTGACATTGCAGTTTATAGCAATAAACTGCAACACAGACAGGTGTTTTCTTAACCTTGTAGCAACAGCTGTAAGGGTAGGACTGCCATACACATGGTCTTAGGTCCAAATATAGGATATTCCATACACTTTTACTGTTGGTCCACTTCCCATTATATTCACTCTCAGCTATAACACTTTAGATAGTGGAGCTGATCTTAATTATATGAGACACTATTATTGTGTTATGAGATTAATCAATCTTCCAATTGCAATTATTTCATTCCTCACTGCTTGACACTGCTGCTGTCCACATACCACCTTGAAAACACATTACTCAGGTTGTGCACGCCAGTAAACATGATAACTGGAATTGGCAGGAAAGCATAGATTCATAGGTATAAACTAGGCTATTAGCTCTAGGGCCTATATAAGCCTAGCCAAAAATGTACCCTGGCTTTTGCCACCCAACATTATTTTTCTGTGCCCCTGTCGAGCAGAGCCACAGAAGTGCTCCCTGGGGTGAATTTCCTATTTCACATCCAATCATCAAGATTTTTCTTGAAAAGTGCTAATGAGGAGCTCTGTTTGACATAGATAGGTAGTCTGTTCCAGAGTATGGGAAGTCCATGGGACAGGAATCTATCCCTCCAGCATGTTTTGTTTATTGTGATGACAAGGTTTAGGTCCCTGGAGCGTGTAGCTCGGAGGGATTGAGATTTCTTTAAGTGGAGCATGTCCAACAGCTCTGGGTTTGACATAGCTTTGTATGTTAGGCAGAGATCACCTCTGAGTAGGCAATATGTGATGGAGTAAAGCTGGAGTTTTTTGAGATGGTCTGTATAGGGCATCTGTTTGAGGCCAGTAATCCTCTTTGTGAGGTATTTCTGTGGCCTTTCCAGTTGTTGTAGATGTCTTGTGAGGTGCATACCAAAAGGGGCGTTGTACTCTATAATGGGTCTAATGAGTGATGAGTAGAGGGGAACAATGACCTCTTTTTTCTGGATGAGAAACCTTTTGTGATGAGGTGAGCCATGTAGAAGGATTTCTTGACCACTGTGGCAATGTGATTATCAAAGGAGAGACTACTGTCCACCTGTGTCCCAAGGTCTCTTATCACATTTTCGGCATTAAATAGACTACCAGCTATGTGGTAGTTCATGGGTACACAGTTTTTACCAAAGTGGATGACAATACACTTTTTGGCATTGAGCTTCAGGCCATGGCTTTGACACTAGGTATCTGTCTCAGTGAGGCCCTTTTGTAGTATGTCAACATCGTTAGGAGTTTCGATTATGGCTCCTAGTTAGCAGTCATCTGCAAACTTTGTTAACCAAAGACCTTCTGTGTTAGCCTGTACTTCAGAGACGTAAATACCAAACAAGAGAGGACCCAGGAATGAACCCTGTGGTACCTCACTTGTCACTGATCTGAAGTCAGATTTGGAGTCTGCTACTTTCACAGTGTGGGTTCTGTCCATGAGCCAGTTGGCAACCCATCTTGTGACATAGGGATTTATACCTAGTTTAGTGAGCTTATCTATAATTCCAGAGTGGGGGATGGTGTCAAAAGTCTTGGTGAGATCTAGATAAAATGTGTGAACCAATCTGTCTCCATTGCTCCAGATATGCTGGTAGACATGGCTGGTATTAGTGGGGAAGGTGTCAAGTTTAGGACACAAAGATGGAGTGTCGAGGAGTCTAGGATATTTATGGGCTCCTGGTAATGCACCACAGCCACAGGCTTCTGCAGGTGAATTATTCTGCCTCCCAGTGCAAGTCTGAGGCTTGGAATAGTTTAGCCCAGCCTGTATCCAGTTCCAGTGATATCCCACCCACTGGAGAGCAATGTGGGCATCAGTTTAATGACCTGCAGAGGAGGAAGAAGGATTCGCTTGACCACTGAACTGAAGAATTTAGGACTGAGGACACCCCACACAGGTGTAAGCATCAACTACAGAGAGTACTTATATGACTTAGAAAGCTGAATATAGGCAAGACTGGTATGCATAATATTTTTCTCTTCTGTTTTCCCCAGCTGCCATTGATTAGGAGTTCAGTGTCCGGGCTCACAGGGCTAGATTGGACTGACTGATGGAAGCAATTGGTATGTATGCAGCAGAACAGAAGTATTATTATAGAATTAAAAGTTAAAAATAGCTTGTTTTAGTATTTTATAGAGTTATAACAAATTGAGCATGCATATCCCAACTGTAAAAGCAAGTATGCATGCATTAGTCTGTAACACAAACTAGTTGTAAGAGTCTAATATTAGACTTTAGTCAGAGGTTGTGGGTTCAACTACCACAATTCACAAGTATACTATACTGTTATTTCTTCAATAATATTTACATTAAATTAAAACTTCCATACCAGTAGACTGTAATCTGTATTATTAGAACACACATATGTGAAATATATGCACATTTCAAGGCTTACTTACAACACTCTGTAAGTATAGTGTGCATCTGTTAGGAGGTAGACTTAAATGTAAAACTTAAGATAATACAGTTGTATAATTGTGTCTATGCATTGTATGTCATATATGATGGTACTAATCTTATCTTTTTCTCTATCACCCCAACACTTATCTCTCTTTTTATTTTTATTTTATTCTTAACATTTTTTATTTTAATTTTATTTAATTGTATTTTATTGTTAAAAGTATTTTGTTTTATTTTTCTTTTCTTTTTCTTTTTATTATCATCAAAATATGTCCATTTCTTCCATGTGTACCACATCACTAATTGTTCCATAGCACAGTGATATAGGCCAGCCCCACTGGATCAGCCTGCTCCTGCTCCCCAGGCTGCAACACTGATGCCCAGTACATCTGGGAGCTAACCTGGCAGCACTGCCTCTGCTGCCTCTGCACTACTTTCACCCTCAGGTAGTCCTTTCCTGGATGCTGGCCCAGTGGTACCCTCAGGGAGCAGTGGGGAATGTTTTGATTTTATCACTTGTAGCAAATTGCCAGGGATGGTGTGTAGGGTGGTACACCACACCACTGGTGCACACATACACTGGCTGGAGAGGTTGCTCACCCTCATGTTGCATACTAGGAGGAGGAGGAGATGTCTAGCATTCCAGACACTTGCAGAGTAAGATGACAGTGATGATAATCTAGTGGTAGAAGACTTGATTCTCACTGTCTCTAAGCTTGATGGCCATAGGCCCAGGTTGTCCTCACCATAACCCCAATTATGGTGTCCCCAACCTTTTGTGTCCATCACCATCCCTGTCTCATGTCTTGTTTGTCTTGTCTGTCTGCAACTGCTTCCTTACCTGCCCAACTTACCTGACCCCAGACATACCTACATCCCATCCCCAACATTCCTCTCTTTCTCTCTCTCTCCCTCTCAAATAAAAAAAAATAAATGGGGACCTGTCCCATTAAAAAAATTTCCCATACATAGCTCTCCATTTCATACCTGTCTTCTTGACACACTTGATTGTATCCAATTGGCTATACAACAAGATTGCATTGTGGGCTCCCCTGTCTCTTGCAGGGAAAGCCCAAATTCAGTTAATATTCTGCACATATTTTCAGATTACACTGTTAAAGAAATAAATAGCTATGGTTCTTTCCTACCTTGGAAAGATTGTGCTAGACAGTCAATAGCTATGGTTCTTTCCTACCTTGGAAAGATAGTGCTAGACAGTCAAGAGGAGAAGGTTAACACCTGCGTTACACCTCAAGCAACTCATAGCCCTTCAAAACCCACACCATCAACACCCACACATAGCAACACTAAACCCACATATGTGGAGGCCCTTAACATTAACCTGCCCAAGCAACAAGGACCTCCGAAGCCAAAACACAAACCAACACCAGTCACAACCAAAGTGACAAATAGCTCACAACACCAGTGTGCCACCCAACAACAGCCCCTAAGGCAAGACAAAGTACCCAACACTTTAGTCATAGGTGACTCTATAGTCAGGCACACTGATGTCCCACTCACCAGGCTGAACAAGGAGAAAATTACAGTCAGCTGCCTGTCAGGTGCCAGGATCCACCACATAATGCATGCACTCAAGTCACTCCACAACAAGTACAAATACGACTCTGTCATTGTCCATGCTGGAGTGAATGACTTGAGACATACCTCCCTGGACTACATGAAAAGAGACATAGAAGAGCTCTTGGAGCATGTGACCCAGGAAGGTATGACCGTAGCCCTGAGTAGCATCCTGCCTTCACCCAGAATGATACCACAGTATAAGGACAAAATGATTGACTTCAACAATTGGCTAAGCTTCTGGTGTCATTCAAAGGGGATCCAGTATTTGTCTGCCTGGGAAGACATGATCGACAAACCACGATGGTCTGCACCTGTCACCCCTGGGATTCAGGTTACTGGCTAAAGCTCTTGCCACCTCTATAGTGCCTTTTTTATGCAAGGTTCAAAGGAGAACATCAATATCTGTGCAGTAACTGAGACCTGGTTCAAGGCTCCAGAGAGCACCCCTGCAATACCAGGCTACAATTCTTACCACACTTTTCAGCCACAAAACCAAGACTGAAACACTAAAGGTGGAGGAGTGTCCATATTCACCAAGGATATTCACACTTCCAGGCTAGTTGCCCAACACAATGCATCTGAAATTCTCCAGGTGCAACTAACACTAGGTAAGACTGCAATCCAAATTGTAGCTTGCTACAGATCCCCCACCATGCCCCAAGATTCTCACTACATGTTTCTAACCATACTGGATAATATTAAGATACAACCAAACACCCTAATACTGGGTGATTTCAACTACCCTGCCATTAATTGGGAAAACTACTCAGGTACTAACTCCTTTTCCCAATGGTTCTTGGAATTCATAAATTCCAATGCCCTGAATCAACTAATCCATTGTCCCACCAGGGGAGCCAATATCCTAGACCTGGTCATTACCAACATGGGAGATAAATGCTCCACACCAGTGGTCACCCCCTCATTGATCAGGTCTGACCATAAGAAAATCACCTTTGACATCCACATCCCACCCCCACCCCCCAGTAAGGAAACCTCCTTAAAAAACGTCTCCAAAGTCAATTTCATGCTACTGAAGTCAGAAGTGACAAACTTCACAACACCCACGCAGACAGGATCTGGAAGTTTGACTGCAGAATCCTTCATTAAGGCACTGTACAAGCACATCCATTCGTGCATGAATCGTGCCATCCCAAATAGAACCAAGATGCTCTTCTCCAAAAAAAGTAAGCCAATCTGGTGGTCCCCTGCTATAAACAAACTATACAACAGAAGAAAGAAACTGTTGCAGAAAAGAGGAAAATCCCAGGATGAAAATAACTCCCTTACCAGCCTCAATAAGAAGCTGAGATCCCTCATAAAATCCTCAAAAGTAGCTAAGAAAATAAAATTGCCAAAGATTCCAAAGACAACCACAAGGCATTCTATAGTTATGTCAAGAAACTAAATGGTAATGCTCAGATCTGCTCTGAGCTACAACAGAATGGCATTAAATATACTGATCTCAAGGATATTGCCAATATCCTGGCAGATCGATTTAGTGCCAACTTCATCCCCCTCTCACCCCCTAAAGGACCCATCTCAATGCCAAAAGATTGCCAAATTCCGATAATCACGGCCACACAGGTAGAAAACGCACTCTCCAAACCTAGAAATACAGCATCCATGGGACCAGATGACATCCCAGGCTGTGTACTACATGAACTACAAAATGAACTGGCACCTCACCTAAGTGTCATGTTTAATCATAGCATCACCTCAGGCTTCGTGTCCACTGAGTGGCACAGAGCTACAATTATCCCACTCCACAAGGGAGGATCCGCCTTGGATCCCGGGAACTACCATCCCATCAGTCTGACAAGCCTGATCTGCAAGGGCATGGAACGCATTATCTTGGAACTTATAAACAAAGACATTGGCAAACCTTCAAACACTGGACCCCATCCAGCTTGGGTTTGTGAAAGGCCAATCTTGTCTCCTGAATCTGATTGACTTCTTCGAATCAGTCTCCAGAGCTGTGGACGAGGGTAAGGTGATCCACACAGCCTATCTAGACCTCACCAAGGCCATTGACACCATCCCCCACTCTGGAATCATAGATAAACTTACAAAGCTGGGCATAAATCCGTATGTCACTCGATGGGTTGCCAACTGGCTTACTGACAGAACCCAGACTGTAAAAGTAGCCGACTCCAAATCCAGCTCCAGACAAGTGACAAGTGGAGTACCTCAGGGTTCAGTCCTGGGACCACTCTTGTTTGACATCTACTTCTCTGAAGTACAGGCCAACATTAAGGGACTTTGGCTAACAAAGTATGCAGATGACTGCAAACTGGGAGCCATTATTGAATCCCCAAATGATGTGGATATTCTACAAAAAGGCCTTACAGAAATAGATGCCTGATGCCAGAGCCATGGGCTCAAGCTTAATGCCAAGAAATGTAGAGTTATCCCCTTTGGAAAAAAAAACATGTACCCATGAATTACCACATAGGTGACAGGATACTAAACATCGAAAGTGTGATGAGAGACTTAGGGACACAGGTGGACAGTGGTCTTACTTTCGATAACCACATCGCCACAACAGTCAGGAAATCCTTCTATGTGGCCCACCTCATCACTAAGGGCTTTTCATCCCGAAAAAAGGAGTTCATTGTCCCACTGTACTCATCTCTCATTAGACCCATTATAGAGTATAATGCCCCATTTGGTATGTACCTCACAAGACAAGACATCTGCAACAGCTGGAAAGGCCACAGAAATACCTCACTTAAAGAATCACAGGCCTAAAGCAGATGCCATATGCTGACCGTCTAAAAAAACTCCAGCTCTACTCTGTGGCATATCGTCTACTCAGAGGCAATCTCTGCTTAACATACAAGGCCATGTCAAACCCTGAGCTGTTGGACATGCTCCACTTAAAGAAATCCCAATAACTCAGAGCCACACACTCCAGGGATCTAAACCTTGTCATCACAATGAACAAAACATGCTGGAGGGATGGGTTCCTGACCCAGAGACTCCCCATACTCTGGAATAGACTGCCATACATGTCAAGCAGAGCACCTCATTGGCCCTCTTCAAAAGGAACCTTGATGATTGGATGTTAGATTGGAAATTCACCCCAGAGATCATGTCAGTTGCCCTGCTAGACAGGGGCCCAGAGAATTAAATATTGTAGAAAGAAATATCCAGAGAATTGTTATGGCTAGGCTTGCATAGGCCCTAGGGCCGATAGTCTAGTACCAACCTATGAACCTATGGACCTATGAACCTCCCTCCTGCACATTCCTGTTCTGCTTTTCCTTTGTTCTTCTCCCTGCTTAATCCCCATTCCACAACCTTCCTATCTACCCCATTTTAACACATTGAATGTGGCCAAAAAATAGAATCACACACAACACACATAAGTAGCAGAAAAAGCAATTGGTCCCTTCACTTTTTGGGCCCCATGTTGGACCAGAGATGTGCATTGTGCACCAACAAGCAGCAACTGTGAGCAGTGAAAAGTATGTGGTTATTTCTGTGCAATGCCGCTTAACCCCACTGCACTATGCTAACACACTGCTACAAATGTACTATAAAGAATTCATGTTATTCCATTAGCAATGTTTAAATAACAGTATTTAAAAGTATTAGATCTGGATTGGAACCCAGTACAATCTGGGTCCAAAAAGGAACTAATTAATGCATTATCACGTGCTGCCAAAGAGTCAGTTAAGCAGCAGGTGTGTTGCATAGACTAAGTACTAACTGTCAGACTTCAGCACTGCTGCTCATGTTTGCACACTACTTATCTATGAACAAACATGCATCTCACATGTGTATGCACTTTGCCAACCATCATGCAAACCAGCTGCTCTTTGCCCTATGGAAAAATAAATATTACAGTGTATTACAGCTGTTTACTGTCAATTTCCTGTCTATGACATGGAACTGCACATGGAAATATTACAAAATGAAGGGCCTATCTAACAAGATGTCACACTTTATTTATTTATTTATTTACATTTGTTGGCCAGGAATGTCCGACTGGATGCAGGTCCATTTTTAGCAGAGGCCTGGGGAGAAAAGCTCCACAAATTAAAATATTACAGATAGTTACAGATGAAGAATCCTAGCAATTAAAATATTACAAACACAGTTGCAGATGAAGAACATAGTACATTCAGTAGATAACTAGCATCTGTTGTATCCACAAAGTAATAGCAGATATTAACAATTGTTACAATAAGAAGTTACTGCCATATAATAAGTAGATAGGCATGGAAGTATCAGAGCTTGCTGTAATCAAATGTAGTTTGTGGGGTGGAAGTGAGGTAGAGGATAGCTGGGTGGGAAAAGTTAGAGGGGAGAGTTACAAGGGCATAGCCAGCATGTTTTTAGGTGCACTTTAAATAAAGCTCTGAAGTGGGTGCATGATGGTAGAGAGGTTATTGTGTCGGGGGGGGGGGGGGGTGTTCCATAATTTGGCTATACTGCTGGAGAATAATGCTTCTCCAGCAGTGTTTTGGCTCTAGTAACCTGTAATTGATTTTTGTTGCTGGATCGTAGTGGTCTGGTAGTGAGATAGGGATGGAGTAGATACTGGAGGGATGGGACATATTTACAATACAACCATGTCCCCCCCCCCAAGGAATGCAACCCTGGTGACTGAGTACATTTTCCACATATATATCATGTACAGAAAGTAATATCAAATGTTGTGTGATATGCAATGCACTTCAATCTAATAACATGCAGAAATACAACTATTGACCCATAAGCCTAAAAACGCCTTATCTGCAAAGCTAGGGAAGGAATCAGCATGCTCCTTATACACAGGGACATAGGTGACCTTCAACACACTTAACCTGATGTATTGTGTTTTTGTCAAGGGTAGATCTTGCTTATTGAACCTTGTGGTCTTCTTTGATACTGACCCCAAAGACCTGGATGAGGGATAACAGGACATACTGCCTATGTTATTGTGGCACAGCCCGCTCACAACAAGAGGTTCTCTGGTTTCTTTCTGGGTTGGTTTGCTTTCTGTGTGTGTTTTTCATGTTCTCCCTGTGTTCGGGTTTCTTTCCTCCGGGTACCATTCCATACCCAAAGACATGCATCTGGGAGCATTTCTCCCTGGGCCCCTGGCTGAAAACAACAGCTCTGGAACCTAGTCGGACTTTCCCGGTCAACAAATGTTAAATAAAAATAAAAATAAAAACTAAAATGTTGCATTATCCAAGGTCTTTGATACTCTCCCCCATTCATGTCTCTTAGTGAAGATCTCCCATCTGGGAATTAGGCCACAGAGTACTAGATGGATAGCCAACTGTCTAACCGACAGAACACACACTGTCCATGTTGGGGACTGCACCTACACCACTAGCTCACTTACCAGAGGAATATCACAAGGATCTGTGCTGGGCTTTCAACTGTTTAGAAACTACTTCTCTAAAGTGCAGGTAACAGTAGATGGCCTGTGGTTTGCCAAGTCTGCAGACGACTCTTAACTGGATGCACTCATATAGAGTCCCCTAATGATGGTAACATATTACAAAAAGGGCTGACACAGAAAAATGATTGGTGCCAAACTCACGGGCTGAACCTTAAAGCAAACAATGCCTCATTGTCCCCTTTGGCAATGAAGTACCCCTGTTAATTATGATACACATAGCACCCCTCTAAGCTCAAACATAGTATTGTGAGACTTGGGAACACATGTTGATAGCAATTTACATGTTCATCACTATGTGCCCATAGTGGTAAGACACATTCTGCATTGCTCACCTCATACATATGGAAATCACATCCAAGACCAGGGAGGTCATAGTTCTGATGTACTCTACCCGTATCAGACCACTAACTGAGTACAATGCTCACTTCTGCCTGTTCCTCAGCAGAATCTGCAGCAATTTAAGGAAACACAGGGATTTGTGACTAGGAGAATCCAGGACCTCCAAACATGACATACATGGAAAGACTGAAAGACCTGTCACTGTACTCAGTGTCATGCAGGCTGCTGAAAGGTGACCTATTCATGGCCTAGAGAGAAGTCTCAGACCCTGTCCTACTGGAAATGCTAGTCATCTGCAAATCAAATGGGAAAAGAATAACTTGCTCCAGGATTCTCAACCTAGACTGTGACATACACAGAACATGCTGGGACACAGATATATCCCCTAGCGATCAACACTCCTCTGCAATAGGCTTCTACTGTGTGAAACAGTGCTCCTCAATGACCCTGTTCAAGCTCAATCTTGACAACTGGTTGGGTGATTGTTAAGTCACCTCTGGGGTGGCATCTATGACCCTCAAGAAAAGGCCCAATTGGTGGTAATATGTGTATTTAAATAGGTAGGACTTCTGTTGTCACTGCAGTAAACGTGTGTGTGTGTGTGTGTGTGTGTGTGTGTGTGTGTGTGTGTGTGTGTGTGTGTGTGTGTGTGTGTGTGTGTGTGTAAACAGACGTGTGTATCCTACAGTTACTGCTTCAATGCCATGGACTGACAGCATTTTGATACTTCCACATACCTACCCATCCATTTCATGGAGACCTCCCAACATCTTGTCTCCCACATGGCCTCCTAATGTCATCTGCTATAAGTTAACTTGCACTCTTGTAAAAATGACAATTGTGCTGTGGTGCTTGCATAAAGTACTGTATTCTGCAGTCTGTGTGCTTAAGCAGGGGTTCTGTTCTCACTGTAGTAGACTTGGTGTGTGTTTGTGTTTGTGTGTGTGTGTGTGTGTGTGTGTATGTGTGTGTGTGTGTGTGTGTGTGTGTGTGTGTGTGTGTGTGTGTGTGTGTGTGTGTGTGTGTGTGCACCCATGTGCACTTGCTTGACATCACAGAGAGCATTTTACAATAGCATGTGAGGCACTGTTATTACCATATTGTCCTCAATAGACTCTGCTGATATCATCAGCTAAAAATTGTCTGTGACACTCCAAGTTAGATTTGTGACATGGATACTTAGATAGGCAGGGGTTCTATTTTTACTACCGTCAACTGTGTGTGTGTGTGTGTGTGTGTGTGTGTGTGTGTGTGTGTGTGTGTGTGTGTGTGTGTGTGTGTGTGTGTGTGTGTGTGTGTGTGTGTGTGTGTGTGTGTGTGTGTGGTTTCACTTTACAATCCCAAATTCAAAATTGTGACTGCCCACATACACACTCCACACACAAACACAGATACACATTCTTCCCTACACTGCAAACCAACACAACATACACAAACACAACAAAATAAACACACACGTGGACCCTACATATAAGCAGGGGTGCAAGCCCCCCTGCACCCTCACACCTCCGCTACTTATATATACTAACTCCGAAGTTGCATTAAAAATACAAATACACAAAATGGGTCTATATCATTTGAGCGAAAACTCCTTTACACGAATACGTCAAACCACATTGCGCGAAGTACTTAAACCTCGAATGTCCAAAACCGCGAATTCCAAAATGTCGATTTGTTTTGGTTGGCCCATCTGCAGTATAGCTCCATAAGGTAAGTGTGTGATAGGACTTTATGGTTAGGATTTGGGTTAAGGTAAGTGCATAGATAGGTAATGTATGTAAGATTTAGTGGAGTGTTAGATATAGGGTTCTTTTTAAGTGTATGTCTGTGTGTTATTTATTTTGTTTGGGTGTATATCTGTAGGGGAAGTGTGCAGTAGTTACGGACCTTAGGGTTAGGGAGGGGTTACAGATAGTGCATAGATAATTGTGTATGTGGGGTTTAGTGTAGTGTTGGAAGTAGGGTTTTGTTAAATGTATGTATGTGGATTATTTATTTTGTTTGGGTGTATGTCTGTAGGGTTTGGTTAGTGTATGTATGTGGTTTATTTATTTTGTTTGGGTAGGTACTAAGTAGCGGGTGGTGGGGTTGGCCAACTATGATAGTGCGATACTTTATTTTTCACGGTTTAGTGCGTTCGGGATTTTCGCAGTTCGAGGTATAGGGGTCGATGTTTAGGTATTCGCGTAAAGGGGTTTTTGCTCAACTGATATAGACCCCACAAAAACAACCACTACACATTCTACACTCCCCTTGCAGAAACACACATCACATGCATACAAATACCACCACTCTCAGCACTTACACACTCACAGTCTTACCTACCTACCTTAACCCACACCTCCAAACTCCAAACACACTCACACACACTAAAATCCCTACCCAAAACCCCTACTGAAACATCACTTACCTGAATCCCCAGCTACATCCACATACCACATCGCACATGTATGCCCCTCCACAACTGCGGATTCGACATTTCAGCATTCAGCATTTCTACATTCAGCATTCGGCACTTTTGCACAAGTGCAATTTTGATACTTCAGTCTCAAGCTACTGAAGTTTAATATTTCAGTAGTTTGAGATTCTGAAGTGAAACCGTTTGTGCTCCCTTAACAGCACTTGTGTTATCATCTAGTAGTAATACTCTTAGACTTTCCTTCTTTTACACTCTTAACTCTTTCAGTTTCTGACAAATATGGATGGACAATTTCCTACATTTTCTTCTGCCAGTCTGGTCAATATGGGCAGCCTGAGACAGTGTAGCAACTGCCTCATGTACATGGACAACCCTCTACAACTACCATCTAAGAACACAATTTGTGAGAGATGCAATTACATCAAGCACCTAGTGTCATTGCTCTCTCCCCCACAAGCCAGTATATCTGGCACTGAGAAGGTTGGCAACATGAACACCACATCTCAAGCACCACCCACACTTGCACAACACACCCCCACATATGTGGAGGTCCTCAACAAAAACATACCCAAACAAAAGAGGCCTCCGTGGCATAAATGCACGCAAACTCCACTGCCAACCACACCACACATAGTCCAGACACCTGTGTCTCACAGCCACTAAGGTCTAAACATAAACCCTACATATTAGTCATAGGAGACTCCATTGTGAGACAAACAGATGTGCCCCTCACCAGGCTGGATAAGGAGAAAGTCATGGTTAGTTATTTGCTGGGTGCCAGAATCCTCCATATCACCAATGTACTCAAGTCTGTCAACAGGTACTGTTATGACTCTGTCATAGTCCATGTTGGAGTGAATGACTTGAGACGTACCTCCCTGGACTATATGAAGAGAGACATGATCAAGCTCACTGAGTATGTGTCCCAGGCATGTCTGTTCCTAGCCTTAAGCAGCATTCTACCATCACCCAGCATGATGTCTCAATACAAACAGAAAAATGATTGACTTTAACAATTGGCTTAGTTTCTGGTGTCATTCCAAGGGGATCCAGTACCTGACAGCCTGGGATAACATGATTGGCAAGCCTCGATGCTTTGCCAGGGATGGCGTGCATCTGTTTCCCTTGGGATTCAGGCTCTTGGCAAAGGCTCTTGCCACCCCCATAGTGTCTTTTTAGACAATGCCATGAGATCAAAACTACCAACATGAAAATGTCATCAAAATGTAAATTAAAGGTCATGCTGCTAAACGCTAGGAGTCTAAACATGAAACTGCACTCATTGCAAGCATTCTTAACCCTGGAAGAAGCTGACATTTGTGCAGTCACAGAAACCTGGTTCAAAGCTGTGGATAGCACCCCAGCCATACCAGGTTACTCATCCTATCATTCATTCAGACCCCAAACCGTGGGCAGCAAAACAAAAGGAGGTGGAGTTGCAATATATATATATATATATATATATATATATATATATATATATATATATATATATATATATATATATATATATATATATATATATATATGTGTGTGTATATATATATATATATATATATGTGTGTATATATATATATATATATATATATATATATATATATATATATATATATATATATATATATATATATATACACAAAGACATACACATGTCTAGGCTGGTCAAACAGTATGATGCCCAGAAAATACTCCAGGTGCAGTTAACAATTGACAAGACCCATATTCAAATCATAGCTAGATACAGGCCTCCAACTCTGACTCAAGATGCCCTCTACACCTATTTGGACCTCTTCAAATCTATTCAACCCTTTACCCTGATCCTGGGTGATTTTAACTATCCAACCATAGACTAGAAGAAATACTCATTCTAAAACACAAATGCCCAGAGATACCTTGATTTCGTCAATACAAATGCCTTGGACCAGTTGATTGACACCCCCAGAAGAGGTGAAAATATCTTGGACTTGATATTAACCAACATGAGTAACCACTGCAGCATCCCTACAGTGTCATCATCCCTGGTAAGATCCAACCACAAAGCAGTCACTTTCGAAGCCACCATTGCCCCCGCCCAACCCCAGCTAGGGTCAAACAAAAAAACTTCTCCAAAGCTGGTTACAACCTCCTGAGGGAAGGTATAAACAGCTTCACAGCCCCCTCCCCCTCCACAGGAAATGGCACATATGTCCAAACCAACACCAAAGTACTATATGTATATTTATATAGCTGCATGGAATCAGGAATACCAGACAGGATGAAATCCTCCTCCTCAAGGAACAGTAAACATGTCTGGTAGACATCTACAATAAATAAACTCTATAATAAAAGGAAAACATTGCTGTCCAGGATCAAGAAGGAGCAGGTGTATAATTGGAAGCAATCTGTCCTTAGCGTGAACAAGCAAATAAGAGCACTAGGGAAATCCTCCAAAACAAACTCTGAGTCCAAACTGGCCACATCTACTAAAGACAATCATAAGACTTTCATCACATATGTCCGCAATCTCAAGGGACGCACCCAGATCTGCTCAGAACTGGTGGTCAAGGACACCACATACACAAATTCTGTAGATATAGCCAACCTGCTGGCAGACAGGTTCAATGAAAATTTCACTCCTCTGTCCCCTCCATCAGTAAAAGTGGACACCCCCAGTACCTGACCCCTCCCCTTATTTCTAGGGGACAAGTCATCACTGCCCTCTCAAAGGCAAAAAATATAGCCTCCATGGGACCCAATAACATCTCAGGCTACATCCTACATGAACTCAGGCAAGAACTTGCAACACCATTAGGCACCCTATTCAACCAAAGTCTGAATACCGGTTTCATCCCAGCTGAGTGGAGGACAGATACTGTCATCTCTTTGCACAAAGGTGGAGCATCCACTGATCCAGGAAATTACAGACCCATAAGTCTAACTAGCCTGATCTGCCAAGCCATGGAGCAGATTATCATGGACCTCATTAACAAGGACATTGGCAACCTCTAGAGACTTGATCCCACACAGTTTGGTTTTGTCAAGGGAGGTCATGCCTGTTAAATTTGGTCGACTTCTTTGAGACAGTCGCCAAAGCCATAGACGAGGGGAAGATGGTGCACGCTGCCTACCTTGACCTGGCCAAGGCCTTTGATACTAATCCCCACTCAGGTATAATAGGAAACTCTCTCAATTAGACATCAATCTATATGTTACCAGATGGGTAGCAAACTGGCTCACTGATAGAACCCACCTAGTAAAAATAGGGGAAGCCACTTCAAGTAGTAGACCCGTAACAAGCTGTGTACCCAAGGATTGTTCTTGATGTCTCTGCTGTTTGGGATATACTTCTCAGAGGTCCAGGCCAAATCTAGTGGGCTATGGCTGACCAAGTTTGCAGATGACTGCAAGCCTGGTTTTGTCATCAATTCCACTAGTGATGTGGACGTCCTACAAGAGGGTCTCACCCAAACAAATGACTGGTGCCAGAAACATGGTCTAAAACTGAATGCCAAAAATGCATTATCATCTCTTTTTGGAAGAATGATGTCCCCACACATTATCACATAGTTAATAAGGCACTAAACACACAATCAGTCATGAGGGTCTTGGGCACCCAGGTTGATAGCAAACTGACTTTTGACCACCATATTGCCTCCGTTGTACGGAAAGCTTTCTACATGGCCCAACTCATTAGTAAGGGTATCTCATCCAGGGACAAGTTGGTCGTAACATCCCCTGTATTCTTCCCTTATAAGACACATTATTGAGTACAATGCCCCTTTTGGCATGTACCTCACAAAGCACATGCAGCAGCTAGAGAGACCACAGAGGTTCCCCACCCGGAGAATCCAGGGCTTCAAACATCTACCCTACAGAGATAGGCTAAAAGCCCTGTCTCTGTACTCAGTCTCCTACAGACTCCTCAGAGGTGACCTCTGTCTAGCATACAAAGCAATCTCAGACCCTGCACTGATGGGACTGCTGTACATCCACAAGTCAAGCTCCACTCGAGTAGCCCACATGCATGACCTCAAGCTGGTTTGTGGTATCAATAGGACTTATTGGCGGGACAGATTTGTGTCACAGAGACTCCCCCTTTTGTGGAATAGACTCCCTCTCCACATAAAGCAGAGTACCTCATTAAACCTTTTTAAGCATTACCTGGATAACTGAGTGGGGAACAGAAAATACACCCCTGAGATTCCACCTGTGTCCCTGCTTGACAGTGGCATAGGGTGCTACCTTGTTGGAACATGGGCTAAATTCTTGGCTAGGCTTGTAAGGGCCTCAGGGCCAATAGCCTAGTAACTTCCTATGATCCTATTAACCAACTGACTGAGTCACAAATGTAACTTATCTGTACCTGGGCTAGCCTTTCAGTACTTTAGAGTACAAAACAGGACAACCTCCACTGTCCAGATTCACTAATTCAAATTTGATTTATATCCCCACCCCACCCTAAAGTGTGAAACCATCCCTTGAGGAAACCAATTCCTCACACTGGTGCACAAGTAACTTTTAGAGATACCCACTGGATTAGAAGCAGGTGATGAGACTGTGCATAATTCTATGCTAATGAATTTTATTAATTATTCTTGTCATAGTACAATCCCTCCAAATGACTCGGCAGACTTGCAGAGTGCATTCTAAGTTGTATCAAGCAACATTGCCATCTGTAGGTCAGTGCACATATTGCAGGTGTGCTTCAGTACCAGAGCTCCCTTAAGTTTGGAACTACATAGCCAAGAGAACATACTCTGCAAAAATGTCACATGTGTGATGGATGGGAGAATGCATGCATGACAGGTAGAGCATCTGTTAGGCTTACATTCTGTCCATGTTCAAAGTAGACAAGCATACGGAGGCACTAGCCAATCAGGAAATAACATCTACTGTCAGTTCTTATATTTGTGCAAGCCATCCTAATGACATCCATGAGCAACCCATGCACAACCTTACCATGCTTGCACATGATCCATTCCCCCTCCCCTCATAGAAGCAGAACAGATCCATCCATGCATACACATGATCCTTAACCCCCCCCCCCAGAAGCAGAACAGATTCATCTGTATGTAGAACTTACTACAGCAGGCAGTCTGTATATCCACCATGCACTGCCTGCAGTACCAAGTGCTTCTCAAAGGTCAATCTGTTGCTTCACTGAAACCACCTTAGAGTTCTCTGCACTAAACTGATGCTTGGGGGTTTTGCTAAAGTAGTTTTGACATTGTAAGACCAGCTGCCCTTTAGGAATTGAGTATAGGACCCTCCACTTTCCTTTATCATATACTGAATGAGGACTAGTGGAACACTTGGTTTTAGACTTGAAAATATCTGTAAAGTAGCAAGAAAAAAACATGTACAGCTGCAGCCTTTGTTGTTACTATACATCACTTTGCACTGTAAACATACATTTTACACTATGTTGTGACATGAACAGCAGTGTTCACAATACTTCTGATGTCAAACAAAGAGGCATTAACAAATAAATCCACTCTTGGCAGCAAGCAGAAAAGGTAGCAAAGAAGAGCTACTAAAGTGATAATAAACAAGCAAGGGATAAAATTCAACAAAATGACACATTCTTTTCGGAAAGCAGTACTCAATAACATAAGCTCCAGAACCATTACATTATGGAAAATGGACCAAGGTGGTGTGGTAAAGTAAAAGCAGATGAGAATCAGTGGCAAAGGATAACTAACAGATATTGGGGGTAGACAAGTCAGTAAATAAAGAGCAGTAATTAAAGAGGGGGTGAGCTCACAACAGAAACAAAGAAGCCATAGAGTGGAACCAAAAGAAAAAAAGGGGAGTAAAGATATATCAAACTAGGAAAAGGTCAGATATGGAAAGTAAAAAGCTGGTTAAGGGGTGCATACTGCAAAGAGTTAGATGGTCTGGGAGATGTAGTGAAGGATTGGTTATTGCTTATGTCTAAGGCTGTGGAACATTTCCACAAACCACTTCTGTGTGAATCACAATTGTTATAGCTGTTTACATCAGATAGACTCATACCTTCAAATTCTTTTCACATATTGCAAGCCCCTCGGCCCATGAAGAAGGTTTTCTCAATAAAAACAATTACTGAATATAACCATTAAATGGAAAATGTTTCAGTGTTACCATTCACAAGAATCCTAAATATGCCAAGCAAATTTGTAAAGATAGGTACGGACATTTTGAAAATAACTAGTAATGAGGACAGTAAGACTGACAGATGGAAATGAGAATATTTAGAAAGAAAAATGTAAGGATGAGCACCGGAGATAATGAAGAGGAAAAAGAGGAGCAAGATAATCATCTGCATTATACAGAAGGATCGGGCCGCAACTCTACCCAGTCAGCCTAGGTGCAGTTAGAGGCCCACACGCTGCAACAGGGAGACATGGACAGATATTGATGCCAGCTCGCCCATCCCAGGGCAAAGGGACTAGGCTATATCCCAGCAGGAGCTTACTATCTGGGGAGGACCCAGAAGTACATTCTATATGCAGAGTCACTTGTCAGCATGAGCCCAGCAAGAACACATACACAATAGGCAAATGTAGTTGGTTTGTGAAGGCCCATACCTGCTATAGGTTCAGATTAGTAGGCACTGCACTTTATTTTCATCCAACAGGAAGACGGTCTTAGAAGTACAGAAAAAAATCTCCTAGCCCTCTCCCTTACATACACTGATAAAAATCCTTAGCAGTCTACTTTCACTCTCTCTATATCTTGCTATCGCTCAGTACCTTCTAGCGCCAGTAGAGTGAAGGAACAAATGTGCTTACTGGACATGAGACATGATAGCTTTTAGGTCTAGGGGTCTCACAAAAATAAACAATAAAAAACACCGGAAAGAAGAGAGGTGATGAAAAGCCTAAGGGAAGAGTGGGGAATGATAGCCGACAATGGCAAAGAAGAAAAGGAAGAGAGGAAAGATGGAGAGAAGTAAAAGGCGCTAGAGAAGAAAAAAGAGGAAAACAGAGGGAGGGAGAAAGAGAAATGGGAAAGAATGACGTTCAAAAGGAAGTGAAAAGGGTAGAAGTTGGGAATGAAGAAGGGGAAATCTCAAAAATGAGGAAAACAGAGGGAGGGAGAAAGAGAAATGGGAAAGAATGACATTCAAAAGGAAGTGAAAAGGGTAGAAGATGGGAATGAAGAAGGGGAAATCTCATAGTGTCAGTGTCTATCAACATAAAAGTAAGACAAGGAAACAAATGGATAGAATGCAGTCTAATGAGAGGGGAGGCTGTTCCCAGACTCAGGCTAAAAAAGTCAGGGTAGATGAAAGGATTAAGTATGATACAGTATCTCATTCATACTAATGTACTAAAATGAGTAGTCTTTAATGATCCCAGTAAGACTAGATTGGAGTTAATTTTATTTAATTAATGTCTGTGATTCCATTTATGCTGCTGCATATGAGACTCAAAGCAAACTTGAACAGGAACCCATATTTTTACCACATTCTGCCTACAATACACCTAAAATACAGACTGCTAAAAACTCGATCTTCAGAGTTGCCTTATTGGCTGAACACATCACCCACCACTGCAACCACATTCGGTTGCTGTATTAGCTTCCTGTTAACAGTAGCGTGTCTCTTATATTTAGCTGCTTACTTTTTAAAATCCAGATTAAAACTGCAAATTAGGCAGCAAACATACTGTTTAAGGAGAAATTAAGAATACAATATTACATTGATTAGTGCCCCCCCCACACACACACACACACACAGACACACACACACACACACACACACACACACACACACACACACACACACACACAGACACATATACACATACACTATTTGCGAAAAGACACTCTGATTACCTGCAACATGGACTCATGTTAGGGTACTTTCAACAATCAAGGAATTCAGAAAAGTCAAGCACAAGCAAGTTGTCATTGAATCTAGTTATACATGTTTCAGGATCAATGGTTAGTCAATCCTGGTTTAAAAACATCATCAGTGTTACTTGCACTGTAATAATAAGGTAAATAATTTCCCCAGCTATGTATTTATTAGATATAACTTTTCTTGTTTAAGTTAAAGAAGTGGTATAACATTGTGTATCAAATCTCAGTTGTCAAATCTTCTCTGCACTGTTTCCTATTATAATATTTTTCCTATAGCATTATTCTCACAATTGTAAAACAGCTTAATGTATGCCTTGTTCCTTGTGAGAAAGGCTCATGGCTGAAAAGGGGTAATAGACCAGCCAAACTTCCTGGTCAACAAACAGAAAAATGAATAAATAAATAATATCTACATTTTTTCAGCATATGACTTGTAATATATATAGTGGTTTGCACCACTAATAAATTGACCTTTTTTACAGACACATATCTTTACTTGATAGAGGCACTGGGAACTAACGTCGGGCAGCACAATGCCAGGGCACTTCTATGGGCTAGGCTTGTAAAGGCTCCATGGCCATTAGCCTAATACACACCTATGAACCTATATAGATCTGTACCTAATATACAGTACAAGGACTCAAACCTATATAGATCTGTACCTAATATACAGTACAAGGACTCAAACCTATATAGATCTGTACCTAATATACAGTACAAGGACTCGGACCTATAGAGATCTGTACCTAATATACAGTACAAGGACTCAAACCTATATAGATCTGTACCTAATATACAGTACAAGGACTCGGACCTATATAGATCTGTACCTAATATACAGTACAAGGACTCAAACCTATAGAGATCTGTACCTAATATACAGTACAAGGACTCAAACCTATATAGATCTGTACCTAATATACAGTACAAGGACTCGGACCTATAGAGATCTGTACCTAATATACAGTACAAGGACTCAAACCTATATAGATCTGTACCTAATATACAGTACAAGGACTCAAACCTATATAGATCTGTACCTAATATACAGTACAAGGACTTGGACCTATAGAGATCTGTACCTAATATACAGTACAAGGACTCAAACCTATATAGATCTGTACCTAATATACAGTACAAGGACTCGGACCTATAGAGATCTGTACCTAATATACAGTACAAGGACTCAGACCTATAGAGATCTGTACCTAATATACAGTACAAGGACTCAAACCTATATAGATCTGTACCTAATATACAGTACAAGGACTTGGACATATATAGATCTGTACCTAATATACAGTACAAGGACTCAAACCTATAGAGATCTGTACCTAATATACAGTACAAGGACTCAAACCTATATAGATCTGTACCTAATATGCAGTACAAGGACTCGGACCTATATAGATCTGTACCTAATATACAGTACAAGGACTCAAACCTATAGAGATCTGTACCTAATATACAGTACAAGGACTCAAACCTATATAGATCTGTACCTAATATACAGTACAAGGACTCAAACCTATATAGATCTATACCTAATATACAGTACAAGGACTCAAACCTATATAGATCTGTACCTAATATACAGTACAAGGACTCGGACCTATAGAGATCTGTACCTAATATACAGTACAAGGACTCAAACCTATATAGATCTGTACCTAATATACAGTACAAGGACTCGGACCTATAGAGATCTGTACCTAATATACAGTACAAGGACTCGGACCTATAGAGATCTGTACCTAATATACAGTACAAGGACTCAAACCTATATAGATCTGTACCTAATATACAGTACAAGGACTCGGACCTATATAGATCTGTACCTAATATACAGTACAAGGACTCAAACCTATAGAGATCTGTACCTAATATACAGTACAAGGACTCAAACCTATATAGATCTGTACCTAATATACAGTACAAGGACTCGGACCTATATAGATCTGTACCTAATATACAGTACAAGGACTCAAACCTATAGAGATCTGTACCTAATATACAGTACAAGGACTCAAACCTATATAGATCTGTACCTAATATACAGTACAAGGACTTGGACCTATAGAGATCTGTACCTAATATACAGTACAAGGACTCGGACCTATAGAGATCTGTACCTAATATACAGTACAAGGACTCAAACCTATATAGATCTGTACCTAATATACAGTACAAGGACTCAAACCTATATAGATCTGTACCTAATATACAGTACAAGGACTCAAACCTATATAGATCTGTACCTAATATACAGTACAAGGACTCGGACCTATAGAGATCTGTACCTAATATACAGTACAAGGACTCAGCAGATCTTACAATTGGCAATGTGGACATTTGCTGATTTCCTTCCTTTTTTTGTTTTTTGCCACATTGTTACTCATTATCTCTTTGAATTGAATCTAACTTACAATATGTGTAGAATGTTTATCTTTGCCTAGTTCTCTTTTTCATCCCATCTTTTGAATCAGCCACGTGGCTTTCTTAGAGCAGTCTGCAAATGTATTTCATTTCACTGTAGTATTTAAAAAAGATTTTAGAAAAAGATTATATTAGACTATATGTATGATTCTTATTAAAATATAGTGCCTTAGCTTGAGTGATGATGGTCTCATAGTTAGTTGCTCTACTAAGACAGCTGTAAGTGAACACAATGCAATATAATGACAGTATTGACAAAAACAGATTAGCCCAGCCAGCTTATAAGATCTGCAGTAGCTATGAATCTCCTAAATTCCTTCAGTATGGTAAGGTGCAGCATTAGAGTCCAGGATCCTGGTGTGTGGGTTTGTGCTTGTGTACATCATGTGTACATGTTTGTGTGTGTGTGTGTGTGTGTGTGTGTGTGTGTGTGTGTGTGTGTGTGTGTGTGTGTGTGTGTGTGTGTGTGTGTGTGTGTGTGTGTGTGTGTGTTGTTCAGCTTCTTTACACTGTTAAATTAAATGTATTATTTAAGATGATGAGCTCTTCCCATCATATCTGTTGAAGTCACTCTTTTTAATCCACTTTAATTTAATAGACCATAGATGTGCTAAGATGTCTCTCTACAGGTTGGTGCTTTTTGAGGGATAAATCAGTATTTCTTTAATTTTTTAAAAGTACAAGTGGATTTATTTGGGTTACTTTAACATGTTATCATAAATAAATGGCACTTTTCTGAAAAAAATCTTCAACCAGTAGAAGAGAAAAAACATTATCTCATATACATTTGCTTCAATTGCCAACAATAAGAGAAAATTAAACAAACTGTCATCTGAAAAGGTAAAGGAAATTTGCCAATTAATTTCTTATTAACCCAACCTGAGACTTGTCAAGCAGGTATGAAACTTCATTTTTTCCAACTGCATGACTAATCCATCAGGCTATAACACGCACTGTGTTCCTTTCATTAGCCTCACACTTCATCAAATCTAGAGAGAGAAACATGTACTTCCTGTGGCAGGAGCAAAAGGAATTTCCTTTTGGGCTCTACGATACAACAAAGCCCTTATCTAGTGGTAAGGATGTTATATATTACATTTTCACATGACATTCCAAGTTTTAATGTATGGTGACTAATAAGGCCTATTCTGGGAATGCAAGAATTCCACCACTTTTAATACACAGAAACACTGTAATCCACAATACTTGTGAAATATAACCATAAATGGCCTATGATGAGATGCAGACACACAAGGTACATTCAAATCAACAGCTTTGATGAAAGACCAGAAATACTGAAAGTCACATGATGTGCAACCATGCACATTAACACATATCCTTAAAGTGATAAATGCACTATCTTACATTCTTATTTTCTTTAGAAGAATACTGTACAAAATCGAACAATCAGAAAATTAGTTTATGTACAACCATTACAAAATTCTATACCTAGACTGCTTCAGCCTGCTATGTGTTCAACACGTTAAGTATAGGATGCCAGAAATATTTCAAATATGATAAGAAGGCATTTAATGCTTTGCTAAAAATAGAGCAAAATAAAATATGATTTTCATATGCTTTTGTTCTAAAAGCCTATGAATGTTCCAGTATGCCCCATTTTAAAACATACGTATTAAATGTAAGAAGTATTTCAAGCATGATATGGGACAATAACCTGTATTTATGCTTATTTATGCAAATGTATTACGGAATTCGAAGGCAAGCACAAACAGGTGCAGCTAAACCATGATTCATAGAGGTCATTTATGCCAATTTGTGGTGTCCTTGAATGCAGTTATTCAAATGGGCAGATAATGAGATGGAAATGAGAAGTCACATACATGCTGATATGCTAATTAAAACTATTTTATACCATTTGCAATCTATAGTCAATTGTTCTTGCTTTCCCATGCTTGTTGCAGATGTAGTATAAAAAGAGAGGCAGTGCTCAATCTATCAGAGCTGTAACTGGCAAAAATGCTCTCTCTTGCAACAGACTTTGCTATTTCTATGTCAGGGTTGCTTGTCTTGTCCAGGGCGTCAGAAACTGTCTTCATTTGTGCAGCTATGAGGGTGTACTGGTAGCAATTTAAGTGTATATGGCAGGATGGTTACTTCCATGTATCATTTCTGTATGATGTAGTGGACCTGGAAATGCTTGCTCATTGCTATTCTGATTTCTCATGTAACTGTAAACACACAGAATGGTAATGCATGTATCATTGCTTTTTACCCCACTGTTCAGAAATGTACTTAAGATGTGTACATAGACTTCCCTCCTCCTTACAATACAGTTGCATATAACAGAAATTTAACGGATTGCATTTTCAGAGTATGTTGGAAGTAATAGCTGGAAAGGGCACCCATCCACCCTCAACAAAACCTTATCTTTCTTGGATGGTGCAGTGGTGCAGCGGTAGCGTTGTCACCTCACAGCAAAAGGTTCTCTGGTTCGATTCTCGGCTGGAGTCCCTTCTGTGTGGAGTCTACATGTCCTACCTGTGTTCATGTAGGTTTCCTCTTACATCACAAAGACATGCATCTGCAGCGTTTCTACACAGGCCTCTGCTAAAAATTGGCTTTGTTCCAAGTCGGACTTTCCTGGTAAACAAATGTTAAATAAATAAAAAAATATCTGAAGTACACAGACATATTTATTTATTTTATTTATTTGCAGTTTGTTAACCGGGAAAGTGCATTGGGCTGAGAAGAGCACTTTTTCAATGGAGGCCCAGAGAGAAAAGCTCAGTGTACATACATTCACACAAAAACAAGAATTACAACAGAATTAACCCAAAATTATTACAATAGTGAAAAATAAAATCAGCAGGCATTAATACAATGTATTGTGCAATACAAATTATACACAGCTTTGAGAATTAATGAATACATATTGGTGTAGTGGTAGTAGCAAAAAGATGGTATAGTATTCCATGATGATAGATTCAGCAACAATATGAAGTAAAGGGGATTCGGAAGTTATGTGGAATGCCAGAGACTGTGCTATCAAGGTGAGAAAGGCATTAGTAGTTGTAAGAGAGATGAAGGAATAGAATATGGCTGGTGAAAGTTAGCATTTTGAGAGAGAAAGACTGATGAAAGTTGGAGTAGATGGGAGAGGGTTAGGAGGGGGTGAGATCAGGAGCATTCACAAGTAGAAGAGAGGTAAGAGCTGAGCAGTCTTAAAGTGGACTGGTTTTGGGTGGCTTGGATATGTGGAGGAAGTAAGTTCCATTTTTGTGCTCGAAAAAAGACCATAGGAATTGTCCAGGAGTACATAAAAGTTATGGATTTCAAGGATATTTTGATTACTAGACCTGACAGATCAGTCAGGGAGATGTAAAGTAAGGACAGAGGAAAGGGAAGGACTTTGGGATGGCTTGAGGATACGTTTATGAGCAGTGAAGAGCTGAATATAGAGGAAATAGTTTGGGAGCTCCAGCCAGTTCAAGGAGTGTAAAGCATCACAGTGGTGTGAGGAGGATTTGGAGCTGGTAGCAATCTTGGAGAGTTTATTATAACAGGATGCCAATTTGGACTTAAAGATGGCTTGAAGATTGGTAAGGAGAGGGGCCTCGTATATGAGAGATTGAAGAAGGTAAGTGGAGACAGGTTAAGTTTACTTGAAGAGATAACGCAGTGATTATGCTGATAAAGCATGCCCAGCTTCAGGTGAGTTTTCTTGATGTTAGTTTGAAGGGGAATGTCAAACTTTAGAAGCTTAGTATGGGGGGCTATTTCAATGGTAGTCAAGTTTTGGCTTACACTGGAGAAGGAGTTCTTATCTATTTTGATGTTTTTGGATGGGGTAAAGATCATAATTTTGATTTTGGATGCATTGAGAGCTATGTTATTGTTCAACATCCATGTCTCAGTGCTGTGAAAATTGTTTTGTGTTTAATGAATGAGTTTGGGGAGAGATTCAGCAAAGCTGATGGTAGAATTGTCGGCATATTCTATAAGTTTAGCATTTGGGATACCTTGATGAAAGTCATTAATAAAGATGTTAAATTGTAAAGGAACCATGGATAGAACCTTGGGAGACACCAGTCAGAGTGCTGAGGTAGGAAGAGGTACAGTTTTTCCACTTTATGGTCTGTTGCCTGTTTGAGAGATAAGTGGAAAACCAATTGATGGAGGAGGAGGAGGAAAGGTTAAGTTGAGAGAGTTTGGACAGGAGTAGACAATGGGAAATGGCATCCTAGGCCCTGGATAAATCTAGGAGGAGGGCAGATACGATATTACTGGAATCATGAGAGCAGTTAAATGTAATCAAGGTAAGAAAGGAGGCCTGTGGTGGTGCTGAGTCCAGGTCTGAATCCATGTTGTGCTGGGGACAGGAGATGGTTGTCTAAAAGGTAAGGTAAAAGTTGCAGATTAATACATTTTTTTAGAATTTTAGAGATAGGGAGAGAATAGCTATAGGCCAGAAGTTGGAGATGTCAGTGTTGTTGCCTCCTTTGTGTAAAGGAATGATAAAGGCTTTTTTCCAGAGGAGGGGTATGTAGGAATCTTGGAGGGAGTGATTGATTAGAATACAGATGGGAAAAACTATACCATCTGCAGCTAACTTAAGGATGTTAGAGGGTAAGTTGTCTGGGGCATTAGAGCATGGTTATTGAGTTTTTTTATAGTATTAACAGGAATGGGCTTAAGGGTGAAGGGAGGAGGGTGGTTGGTATTGGAGTCTGAAGGGGAGGAGTTGTGGGTGTGAGATCTAGGTGGGGTTAATTAGTTAGTGAAGGATGTCATGAGCTTGGTTATTGAGTCTATGAAGAAGGAGTTACATTTTGTGGCTGTGATACTTTCAGGTGATCTTGGGTTAGGGAAAGGGTTCTGCTGGGAGTAAGGATGGCAGACATGCTACACCAAAAATGTTTGGGACTGGATATGTGATTATTTTGGAGCTTAGAATAGTAAGATTCGCAGTCAAAAGCAATTTCTTTTTTTGCTTTATTATGGAGTTGTTTGTATTCGATAAGGGAGTTAGGAGTTTTGTATTTCTGGTAGAGTTTCCATGATTTATCTCGGGTATGCATGAGGGTTATAGTTTCTTTAGAAAGCCAGGGGGATGGTTTTGGATTTAACTCTTGTAGTTCTAGGAGGAGCAAAGCTATTTAGTAGGTTTGTGAATGTAGTATTAAAGTAAGTAACAGCACTGTCGAGAGGGAGAGTTTTTAGACAGTTCTAGTTTATTTGTTTTAAGGTGTCCAAGAAAGATTGGAGGTTTATGTAGGTGAGGGTACGGGGTTGAGATATAATTATGTTGTAGGTGTAGGGGGGAGGGTGAGTGACATACGAAGGCAGGAAGATGATCGCTGAGGGAATCAGGCAAGGTGCCACTATGAGAGATTTTGTAATGGGTAACTAATTTCCAGTCCAGAATAGTACCAGAACAGTTATCTTTATGGGTCTATATTATAAGATCGACGGTTGAAAACATTGAACATCATATAGTCGACACCATATGGTCAATGTCTTCAAGCACTGAAGTTATAAAAACAACATAAAAAAGAAAAAAGTACCCTAATGGGTTTAAGTAGGGGGAAAGCACCCCTGCACCCCCAGCCCCATTACTTAAATATACAGAGACTACACTACATTGCAGTAAATGGAACTCTTCCCTTATGGAGATTTCTGTTTACACATTCAATGTTGTGTGCTTTTGCTATTCCCATGTTGACAATATCAGCTTCGATATTGTCGGCTTTCGAGAATATAATATAGACCCATCTTTATTAGGTCTGGTAGGAAAGTTGATTAGTTGACAGAAATTGTATAGGTTTATATTATGGGAGGTAGTGGCAGAGTGAATAGAATCCCAGTTGATGTTAACGTCTCCTAGGTTAATAATTTAATTAGTTATATTAGATGAGAACCAGGAGAGAATGTCTTCAAGAATACAGATGTTGTTTCTGGGTGGGATATATAGGGAAGCTATGACTATGTTTTAGTGATTGTTAATTTTTAGAAGGGCTATGGTTATTTCAGCTGGAGTGAATTGAGGTATGGGGTTGGTGTAAGGTGTTACCATTAGAGAGGAGGAAAAAAGTGGGGCAACTCCACCTCCTTTCTTTTGAGTTCTTGCCATTTCATATGATTCTATAGTTGGGGAGGTTGATTTTAGAATCATTCATGTGTGGTTTTAGCCATGCTTCAGAGGCTGAGAAAATATCAGGGTGATTATGGAATAGCCAAGCATGAAAATTAGGTAGTTTATTGCAAAGGCTTTGGGCATTAATGGTAGCAAAATGGAGAGACTTGTGTAAAGAGGGGGAAGGTGTGGAAATAGGGTGTGTATTTTGGTTGACAGGTGGTCCAGGTTTGGGATGTATGTCTCCAGAAAGGAGGATGGAGATTAGTTGAAGAAGAAGGGGCAATATTCCATTAGGTTCCCCAG
Organism: Protopterus annectens; assembly: GCF_019279795.1. Classification (NCBI taxonomy): domain Eukaryota; kingdom Metazoa; phylum Chordata; order Ceratodontiformes; family Protopteridae; genus Protopterus; species Protopterus annectens. The sequence goes on along the minus strand of NC_056726.1, from coordinate 987,654,066 downwards.
ATTAGGAATTGAGGGGAGAAATGAAAGAGGGTTATGGGTTGAGAGGGATGGGGACTAGATTTGAGATGACAAGTAGTTTTCTGCTAAAGAGTAGGGAATCATTAATACGGTATAAATGCAGAGAAAGGTGGGCTGAATAGAAGTGATCTTTTTTGTGGTGAGTGGAGGTTATGTGGTAAGGAGGGGAATAAGAGAAGTCGGGGAGGCAAGTAAGATAGAGTAGAAAGTAGAGGGAGAAGGGGAGAAGTATTAACAGCAGTGGCTGTGCTGGTAAGGTGTGCATAGTAATTGATGTGTAGTGTGGAGTAGGGATGTGGTATAGAAGGAGGGAAGTGTTCGGTGGATTGGTGAGTGAATGAGGGTAGTTAGATAACTGTGGAAAGCAGGTGAGAGAATAGCAGTTGAGGTGGGATGGAATCTAACTAGAGTGTGGGAGGGAAGTAGTTAAAAGAGTAGCTGGTGTAGTGCAGTCTGATTGGCTATGTCTAGAGTGGGAGTGGTGTTGCAGCTATAAAGCTGGAGGTAGTGGGGGTGGGTGGGAATTAAGGGCAGGGTAGGGGAGTGGAGTGAGCCCAGAGTGCAGCAGAGGGCGATGAGCTGGTTTTCAGAAAGCCTGTAACAACAGGCAGCAATAAAAACTATCTCCAGTGAAAAAAATGCCTGAAGGTAAGAAGATCAGCCTGTAACAGCCGACAGAGTCTGGGTCATGTGTAGTGTGGGCTCGATATTATGGTCCAGAGACTACACAGAGAGAGGCTAAATATAACTGGAAAAAAAGGTTTTTGGCTATGTAAAAGAGGAAACGGTACTAGAATAGCAGAGGAAATAATACAGAAGTAGATAACAGGGGTTAACTATATGCAATACTGGCACAGTGAGACAGAGCAGCAGCTAAAGGGAAAGAGATGTAACTATCAGGTACAGTACTGTAAGGCAGAGAGTGAGATAGGGAGCATAGGACAGATAGGAAAGAGAGTATGGAGGATCCTTTACAGCATGCTTCCCGGGGGACAGAGGACAAATGAATTATACAGAGAAAATGTAATTAAGGAGCTGGACATGCAAAGATAATTTTTCTTTGAACAGGGGAGGGTCACCTGGCAGAGTTGATATTAAGCTCAGTCACTGAGAGAATAGTCTTACTGAATGTAGTAACAGCTGTAGCCAGGATAAGTGTGGTTTCTAAGATGGAAGGGCATTAAAGATGGTTTTCCTTTGAACAGGGGAGGATCAACTGACAGAGTTGGTAGCAACACCAATAACGTCCACTTGGACGGCAAGTGCAATGGCTCAAAAATAGACCTGTAACCTCAAAAAAACAGCCAGCACTCCATGTGAGGAGAAAAATAAACTTTAATAAGTCCAACCACAGTCCACAGATCGGTTTCGGACAAAAGGCCTTTATTAATGTATAACAGGAACTCTAGTTAAGAAACCCAATATACAGGCATATGCAAAAAACATGAACAAAAACCAACATATCAGCATTCAAATTACAAATGATCATTTAAACCAGGCAGAAATAGTCCCCCCAGTTTGATGTTAGAGTTAGTAGCAAGCCTGGTAGCTGAATAAATGGTCTTACGGAATGCAATAACAGCTTTAGGCAAGATAATTGTGTGGTTTCCAGGATGGGAGGGCATTTGTGAATGCAGGCTACTAAGTGGAAATGCTCAGTTCGGGAAAAGGACAGATTTAAAGATGGTGCCAGTGGGAGCATCTCCTATTGATAGGTCTGGTGATGTTGCAACATATCTGGGGGATGGGCTACCATTAAAATTGTAAGGTAAGTTAGTCTGACTGGGTGATCTAGAGGAGGAAGTTGACCCTCCTGTCAGTGACCTGACAGTGTTTCATGACCATATCTTTGACCTGGAATTTGAGGTTCTCCTAAGTGTAGATGACCATTGATATGGCCTGTAAGAAATGTTTTGTGATTGCTCACTGTAAGTACTAACATTACTGTCTTGAGAGACAGGGTTAGTATCATGTGATTTCCCCATACATGTTCGGACAGTACCCCATCCCTTTCTTCTTGTAAAACTGATTCCATCTTAAGTCTAGTATGTCCTAACCAGTGTACAAACAAAGGCTGCAACTGATGCCTGGTGTACTGCAATGCTATGCATCACTGATACCATGGCCTTATCCCTGCTCTCTGCCAGTTCCAAGTAGTGCTGCAAATCTTCACTTATACCCAATAGGACATTTACCATTTCCAGCTGACTTTTTGTTGCACAAGTATGAGCCCTAATTATGCCCAGCACATTTCATGTTGTGCCATCAATGCTTTATTTGTTTTCTGAGACAGTTCAAAATAATTTCTGCATCTGCCACCTATTTTTAATGTTGTCATTGTGGGCAATGTGGCCTCAGACTGCCTGCCTTCATCCTCAGACTGCTCTTCTCCGTATGTAGGCTGTCAACATGCAGGTTTGCAGACAACCGTGAGTGAAATATCAGCTTGTGTTTGACTTTCTGTAGCATTACTGACATATTAGGAGGTGAGAGAGCCTGCCATTAAACTTGAAGACTGCCTGCCAATTCCCCCAGGTTGTCTCATAAACACAACTACATCATCATCATCCTAATTATCATCGGCAACACCCGTTCTACTGCTGACTTCATCCATATTTATCGGTACGGCTGAGCTGTTTGTTTCTGATGCTGACTCTGTAAAGGAAATCATTACAACACATTAATAATAATGCAACAGCATATGATATAGCATGCTTAAGGGGGGGCACGTACCATGAGGTCTGCCTTCATTTTCATTAGCTGCGGATGTACCAGGCAGACCTAATAATAATGAATTGTGGAGTGTTTAATTACTTGTGCAACAAAAGCCAGCTAGAAATGGTGAATGTCCTATAGGGTATAAGGGAAGATCACCACCATTCATTCTGAAATATTTAAAAGGTGTATATTGTAAACAAACTTTCAAGAGCTGATGAATGTAAATGCTGCTGTTGACTTTGGTTTGATGGAACAGTGTCTACATCACCTTTAATTATTCCAGGTGCATCAACTTCTGTATCATAGACATCCTCACAGACAGAAGGTATTCATTATCTGGTGTTAACTTACTAAGATTTGCACCCCCCCATAGCAGTCATTTGTCTTTTTCTTGCACTGTGCCAGGGATCTGTTTCTGCCTCCAGCTGCATTGATTTCAACATCTACTTGGCTCCATGCTTTGCTCTTCTTTGCTCTTCTGGGCCCCACTTTACCAAAAAAGAAGTTTGCCATATGTCCTAAGTGCTGTCATGAGTACACAATTTTCATCATGGCTAAAATTATCATGTCTGTCCCTGGATCCCTTATTCTCCATCAGTACTACACAAGGAAAAAAAAGGATAACAATCCCCCCCCCAAAAAATGATAATAAAATGGCTACAATCAGACAATTGCCACACTACAGTCTGGATGACATAAGCCACTGGTGTGCAATTCTTACCACCAAAAGAAATAAATAGAACAGCCAACTAAATAAGCAAACAGAAATGTTATTTAAACTGCATGTCATCAACTTATATGATACTGATGAAAGTAACTACACCATAAGTTTATAGGTTCATAGGTGTTTACTAGGCTAACAACCACAAGGGCCTTTTTAAGCCAAGCCATGCATCTCAAATGTTTGACAAGTTCTGATATCCTTGATAAGTATAAGCAGGGGTTTGGAAGATGAACCATTACAGGTTACCTGTGTCCATTAGAGACATAGGTGCCAAACCAAGGATGAATTTCTGGTTTCCCATCCAATTGTCTAAGTTGCACTTGACTTGGGCTAGGGAGAAACTCTGCTTCACATGGATGGGGAGCCTGTCCTTTAGATGCAGTAGTCTTTGGGATACATACCTATCTCTCCAGCAGCACCTATTTATATGACAAGCAAGGTTTGTCTTTAGAACGGATAATTCTGGTGATGTTTGTTTTGTGAATATGCAGGAGGTCCATCAAAGTAGGATCCCACTGATAGTAGTGAAACATTCTTATTAAGCATGTGTATTTCTGCCTTCTGCACAGTACAAATTCTCAACTCTAGTAACTGCTTGTCACATGTATGCAGAATTCAAAACTTCTGTAATGATCTATTCACTTATTTCAATTTCATTGAACACCACCACATGTCAAACAACTGCAAGTACTTAACTAGAATTACCAAGCATGCAATGGTGTCACTAAATGCACACTATACTTCAAATTGTATTGCAAATGACCTTTAAAACATCATGATGGCAACTGTTAATTTGCCTCTTAATAAGTATTAATTAATTTATAGTTTTGGTCCTTTTGGATTTGGATTTGAGGATGGGGATCCACATCATCCAGTGATTGATCCTGATTGTGGCAGTCACGCCAGGCAGAGATCACCTCTGAGCAGAGATAGTCTGAGCTGATTAGCTCTGTTGAGACACTTACATATTTTGAGACACTACTTTTGTTTTTGATCATTTTGGTTTTTGGTGGTGTGGTCTCTCCAGCTGTTGCAAATGCCAGGTGATGTACATACCAAATGTGGCATTGTACTCAATGGGTCTGATGAGGAGGGAGGATGGGGGGTACAATGTGAATCTTTGATCTGGATGTGTGTGAATGGATGATGAGGTAAGGTGTAACCATTTGTAGTTTGTTTGGGTAACATGGGTGTCAAGAGAGAGGTTGCTGGGTCTACTTGGGTCCCTAGGGTTTTTCTCACGATTCATTTTGCTCTGTGCTCTTGTTGTTTGCTGTCTATGTGATAATTTGTGGGTACTTTGTTTTTCCAAAAGGGATTACATTTTTTTTTTTTTATTTAGTTTATGCACCAGACGTACATCCCATCCTAGTGAGGCCTTTGTTTTTGTGTGATGTGTGTGTGTCGACTTATCGACTTATGTTTGCAGTCATCTCAGTCATTCACTTTTGTTGTCAGCCACTCCTCCCATGTTTTGCTTTTAACACTGAGAAAAAAATGCGAAACAAGGGGGGTCAGGGACAGATTCCTGTGGACACCACACTGTGACTGGCTTTGAGTCTGACATTGCTCCAGCGATTTTCTTTTAGTTCTTTTCTTGCTTTTTGATGTCTGTAGTAGCTTGAGAAATTTTCCACGTATCTCCACTATTCACAAGTCAATATGGTGCACCTTAACCTTGCAACATCAATTCAGGTGGACTTACACATCTAGTAGACAAATTAGACAATTTTATATGCATGCCTATGCCTCCTACTATTACACAAATGTGTTATTAAGTACAGTGGCATATTCCAGATTTTTCACTAATTGTGAACACGTCACACAGTACATGAAAGTATGTGGCACAGCCACTGCTGCTCTGTGTGTGTTTACAAACTCCACAGCAGTCTGTGGTAATGCCAAGCTGTTTGCAGAGATGTCCTGCTTGGCCTAAAGTAGCCAGTAGAAGAATATATTTGTAAAATTCAAAATTAATTCTGAATGTGAGTTTTTACGTAACGTGAAGTTTAATCTCTACCCATCCAACACTGTATGTCACACCCTAAAAATGACATATCAAAAGTTGTAGAAATAATGCATCCTGATAGTACTGCTATTCCTTTCTTCACCATGGTTATAAAAATAAATAAATAAATGAATGAATGAATGAATGAATGAATGAATGAATGAATGAATAAATAAATAAATAAATAAATGTGAGAGAAAAGTAATAGGTCCCACTTCACTGCATGACATCTTCTGCTGTCACAATAAGACAGAAAAAAATGTAAATGTTATCAAGAAATATCACTGCGAGCAGTTATTATATAGAAAAAACTTAGAAATAATCCATTATATACCTGGTCTAATAAGCATGCTAGTAAAAAAGGGAGTGGTTCTAACCCTGCTAAATGCAGCCCTCACCATACTTTCTTCATTCTGGTTCTGGCTCTTCGAATGACGGCAACACCTGTGAAGGCATGAGGCTGCGCTCTTGGCTGGTCTCAGAGAGACTTAGTAATGCTCTACCTTTTGCCTGACTCATACCTGGAGAAGACTCAGGCATACATGTGTCATGGTATGTGGAAGAAAATCGATATCTGACAGGATTTGGGTGACCACCTGTCAACATTAACAGGTATAGCTCACTCTAGTCAGCAGGGCTATCACAGGTATGAAAATTCATAGAAGTTCTTCATTACATAACAGAGCAAACAAAGCACTCCACAAGAAATTGTAAGATTTCAATTACTTTTTTGCCATTAGACAGTATACCAAAGGCACACTTCTGCTATATGCTCCACATTTAACAAATGAATGTATTATATGGAGTTGCCGGCAGTCACTACCCTTTACAAAGTATGTACTGTCCATTAACCATATACTAGAACATGACAGATCACATTGATTCTGCTTATTAGTGCACAGTACAACAACACTTTCTGTGGTAGAGTCAGACATAGTCTTTTGGATGAAGAATCCACCTTTCAGCGGGAAGTCACGAATGTTAATATAAAACAAGCTCAGCTTACTTCCTGCTTGTCTACCAGTGACTCTCAGTCTTGTCCTTCTAACCTGTGCAGCATTGCTCTCCTACTTGGTATAGAAGGAGCACAATCCAATTAAGTAGATGCAAAGGCATCCTCTGCTATCACACAAGCTGAATCTCTAGACATACTTGCTCTTTGTTTAAGTATATTACATACAGCATACCTCTCTATGTCACAGGGATCTCCTGTGTGATTGTGCAGAACAGACTTTATTAATTCCACTCCAGTGGATATACAAGCAGTAATAGCTCTCCCTCTGCATTTTTGGGTAATTTTAAACTTGCAACACCAGTATTTAGTAAATAGTGCACAAATCCTTCAGTAATCAACAGCTCCTTTCCTTGCTGTGATTTAGCTATTTGGTACACTGTACCTAGCACTCCAGGTTGGTGTGACACCATACTCACCATCGTGTTTGCAGTATGCAGTATGTGAATAGTTCTGCCCTTCCCATATTTTATTGCTTAATTTAAACCAATTAGTATATACTGATTTCATCCATTTGTGCTTTGTAGAGGTGTATATTCAGAAAAGTGTAATTTCATTGAAGTGTGCTCACAGTTTTAAGATTCTTAGAAGTGTAATTTCGATGTAAAGTAGTAGACTATATATATATATATATATATATATATATATATATATATATATATATATATTTATTTATTTATTTATATATCTATATATATATATATATATATATATATATATATATATATATATATATTTATTTATTTATTTATATATCTATATATGGGTCTACCTGTTATTATTGAAAACCCACTTCACTGAACGTCAAAAAAACTGGGCCAACTTCACGAACATTCACTTTCACAAACTCTTGGATCACTGCAATTTTACTCCGGGAAAGGAACCACTTGGTCACCATGGTTAACTTTACCCTTTTCCCCACTGTAGTGTGAGCTCAGAGTTGGTATATCCAGTTAGGGGAGGTGTGGGTTGTGTGGTGGTGAAGCCCCCACTTGGGAGGTTTTGATTTCCTATTGTTTATTTATTTAGTCATGGCAACTAAGTGGTTCCTTTCCCAGAGTAAAATTCCAGTGATCTGAGAGCTTGTGAAAGTAAGTGTTCAGTGAAGTCGTCCTGTTTTTGAAGTTCTGTGAAGTGGGTATTAGATAATAACAGTAAACCCCATATATATATATATATATATATATATATATATATATATATATATATATATATTGCTGTTGTACGTATGCGCATTAGCTATATCCTTGGGATCAGAAACACCTACTTTGCACACCTCAATTTGGAATTTTCTTCTGTTTTTCTTATAATGACCAATGAGAGTAACTTTAGCTCTTTGAGAACATAACAAGGTTTGAAGTGAATTGAGCTCAGTAATGCAACTGTTAAAAAAAAGACTTTAGCTGTCTGAATAGTTTAAAAAAATTCAGTCAGCTACAACAAGCCCACTGGGCACATATGACATACACATTTTATAACACGGAAAATATTATTTGGTTTTGTATACAGCAGTAACAGTCTCTGTCTAACTATGACTATTCTAATGATTAGCAGCTATTTTCTGTCCATCTAAAATGCATTTTTCTTTGCTGTTAATCATTTTTTTATTTTCCAGGGTATAATCCAATACTTTAATACAAACAAGAATCTTGCTCATTGTAAAAGCAGTCAAACAGAGGTGGAAGGAGTCAAACCCATAACATGCATTACAGGAAGCAGCATGTTAGCAGCTTAAAGGATTAAAATTCTGCGCAGCTTGTTAACAGCTCAAAGGCTTAATCATCTATACTAAATACCAGACTTAATTCCTTTGTTTTTGAGGAAAGTAAGGACCGCAATGCAGTCCACTCCATCACAAATACATTGACTATTCCTGTAGAAGAGCAGCTGCAGTCTGAGTCTGTGGTAAGGTGACCCTGCCTTAGGCGTAAGGTGTCTAGGTACAACGCTGATGAGTTTTCCCCTGTGTTAGTGAGAGAAACAGGTGCATCACTTCAGAGACCCTGCTACAAGATGTGGATACATTAGGTAGTGATACTGGCTGGTGCAGCAGTATGTGAACTCCATGCCTCATATGTCATAGTAACAGGTACAGCCCTATATGAATTTCCTGCCTCAGTGTTATAGTGATAGGTGTAATACTGTGCATTATCCATGCTACATGTGATAGTAACATACAAAGCACTGTGATTCTATGTCTCAGGTGTGATAGAGACAGCAGGTGCATCAATGTTATAATTATATGCTTCAAATGTGATAATTGCAGAAGAAACACTGTGCAGCATCCATGCCTCAGGTGTTATAGTAACAGATGCAGCATTGTGTGAAGTCCATGCAGCAGGTGCAATACTGTGCAGCATCCATGCCTCAGGTGTTATAGTAACAGGTGCAGCACTGTGTGACTTCCATGCCTCAGGTGTGATTGTGTCAGGTGCAATACTGTGCAGCATCCATGCCACAGGTGTTATAGTAACAGATGCAGCATTGTATGAAGTCCATGCAGCAGGTGCAATACTGTGCAGCATCCATGCCTCAGGTGTTATAGTAACAGGTGCATCATTGTGTGAATTCCATGCAGCAGGTGCAATACTGTGCAGCATCCATGCCTCAAGTGTCACAGTAACAGGTGCAGCACTGTGCGAATTCCATGCCTCAGGTGTGATTGTGTCAGGTGCAATACTGTGCAGCATCCATGCCTCAGGTGTTATAGTAACAGGTGCAGCATTGTGTGAATTCCATGCAGCAGGTGCAATACTGTGCAGCATCCATGCCTCAGGTGTTATAGTAACAGATGCAGCACTGTGTGATGTCCATGCAGCAGGTGCAATACTGTGCAGCATCCATGCCTCAGGTGTTATAGTAACAGGTGCAGTACTGTGTGAATTCCATGCCTCAGGTGTGATTGTGTCAGGTGCAATACTGTGTAGCATCCATGCCACAGGTGTTATAGTAACAGGTGCAGCATTGTGTGAAGTCCATGCAGCAGGTGCAATACTGTGCAGCATCCATGCCTCAGGTGTTATAGTAACAGGTGCAGCACTGTGTGACTTCCATGCCTCAGGTGTGATTGTGTCAGGTGCAATACTGTGCAGCATCCATGCCACAGGTGTTATAGTAACAGATGCAGCATTGTGTGAAGTCCATGCAGCAGGTGCAATACTGTGCAGCATCCATGCCTCAGGTGTTATAGTAACAGGTGCAGTACTGTGTGAATTCCATGCCTCAGGTGTGATTGTGTCAGGTGCAATACTGTGTAGCATCCATGCCTCAGGTGTTATAGTAACAGATGCAGCATTGTGTGAAGTCCATGCAGCAGGTGCAATACTGTGCAGCATCCATGCCTCAGGTGTTATAGTAACAGGTGCAGTACTGTGTGAATTCCATGCCTCAGGTGTGATTGTGTCAGGTGCAATACTGTGTAGCATCCATGCCTCAGGTGTTATAGTAACAGATGCAGCATTGTGTGAAGTCCATGCAGCAGGTGCAATACTGTGCAGCATCCATGCCTCAGGTGTTATAGTAACAGGTGCAGCACTGTGTGACTTCCATGCCTCAGGTGTGATTGTGTCAGGTGCAATACTGTGCAGCATCCATGCCACAGGTGTTATAGTAACAGATGCAGCATTGTGTGAAGTCCATGCAGCAGGTGCAATACTGTGCAGCATCCATGCCTCAGGTGTTATAGTAACAGGTGCAGTACTGTGTGAATTCCATGCCTCAGGTGTGATTGTGTCAGGTGCAATACTGTGTAGCATCCATGCCTCAGGTGTTATAGTAACAGATGCAGCATTGTGTGAAGTCCATGCAGCAGGTGCAATACTGTGCAGCATCCATGCCTCAGGTGTTATAGTAACAGGTGCAGTACTGTGTGAATTCCATGCCTCAGGTGTGATTGTGTCAGGTGCAATACTGTGTAGCATCCATGCCTCAGGTGTTATAGTAACAGATGCAGCATTGTGTGAAGTCCATGCAGCAGGTGCAATACTGTGCAGCATCCATGCCTCAGGTGTTATAGTAACAGGTGCAGCACTGTGTGACTTCCATGCCTCAGGTGTGATTGTGTCAGGTGCAATACTGTGCAGCATCCATGCCACAGGTGTTATAGTAACAGGTGCAGCATTGTGTGAATTCCATGCAGCAGGTGCAATACTGTGCAGCATCCATGCCTCAGGTGTTATAGTAACAGGTGCATCATTGTGTGAATTCCATGCAGCAGGTGCAATACTGTGCAACATCCATGCCTCAGGTGTTATAGTAACAGGAGCAGTACTGTGTGAATTCCATGCCTCAGGTGTGATTGTGGCAGATGCAGTACTGTGCAGCATCCATGCCTGAGGTGTGATGACACAGCTATAGCACTTCAATTCTCTATTTCAGGTGTGATTGAGGCAGCAGCACTGTGTGAATTCTATGTCTCAGGTGAAACTTTGGCAGGTGCAACACTATGCAGCATCCATGCCTAAGATGTGAAAGTAGCAGGTGCAGCACTGTGTTATTCCATGTCTCGGGTGTTATAGTGGCAGGTGGAACACTGTCTAACATCCATGCCTCAGGTGTAATATCTGCAGGTGCAGCAGTGTGTGACCTCCACCCCTGAAGCGTTATAATAGAAAGTTCCATGTACTTGTTTCTTTCTTTCAGCCTTTCCTGTTTGCCTTCCCACCTGCTTAAAATGATGCACCTTTTATACCCCTGCTTCTTAGTCCTTTTCTGATTTTATTTAGGTTTTCAGCTCACTAATTTTAGATTTAGTAATGTTACATTCTGCTCTTTCTTTTCCCGGCTGTCCAGTGTTATTCATGCATATTTCTTCATTTTTCTTTCTTTGACTTCTCACATTCATCCCCCCCACATTTTTACCTCACAGTAGGTACAAAGTGCTTTCCAAAGTACCCATCTTCCTTAGCATCTCCAGAGTGCCTGACCCACCTCCATGTCTGCCTGGATGACAGCCCCTCTAATTAGCTCTTACCTCCATGCTGGGGATACCCAGTAACTCCATGCTGGGAGTGCTCAATATCTTCATGCTGGGGGGGATGGACCCATTGCCTCTATGCTGGGGATATCGTGTAGAGGTGATAGAATGGGTTAAAGACCGAACAGGAGAAGCTTAATGGCTGTCAGGTACACAGGTGACAAGAACCCAGAAAAAAGTACTAAAAAATTAAATGAATCACCTGATATGAACACACCTGAGAAGAAACTATGCTTTTTCCATTTAACCTGTCATCACACCTAAGTCTGGGTAGTGGAGCACCTGTTACTACCTGAGATGATCATGCTACTTTTCTACTAAAAATGGCAATTAATTCAACAAGAATTACATTATGATGCTATTGCTCTCACATCTCATAAGTAGGGAAGTAAATAAATTATAATCAGAATGTCACTTGCTGATACTGAAGATCTCAATTGATAAAGAAAATGCTGAACAACTTTACGTGAGGCACATAGTACAAAGCATTCATGAACTATAAATTGCCTAACTGAGGACTGTGTTTTTCTAATATAGAACATGTTATATTTAACACAAATGCAAATCTCTTCTATAAGATGCAAAGTAAAATTGTCTGATCTTTAATCAACCAAATTGCTTCAACCACTATTATTTTTTTTCCTAAATTATGTTATTATTCTTAATAGACAATTCCATTTTCCAGGGACTAGGCCATCATAGCTTGTTTTTTTCCTGCATACCACTTAATTGGCATTACATTTGCCTCTATCCTTTGCCTTGCAGATGGTAAGACCACATAGCAGTTTCATGCATCTTCCATGGCTTGAAATGGTAACCACCATCTCCAAAGATGGCTACAGGTTTGGGTGCCATCAATCATGCAGTGAACAAGGTTCTATAATTCTTTCAACCATTTATATGGTCTGCTGAACTGTAATGATACAGTAAAAGATGAATTGTATTCTGTATCCAATGTAGCCAGTTTTCTAGTTTCAGCACTCATATCTGTTTCTTTGATCTCAGCACTTGTTCAGAAAAAAAAAAAAAAAAAAATTCATCTGCTTTTACTGTACTTGTGTTTCTACCTACTTTTTTTACTTTTGCATAATCTTAAAAGTACTCAATTGTATTTATTACTGCTTGGTGTAACTCATTCTAAGCCTTTTGGTTTAAACACTTGGGCTTCGGACCAGTTGTTTTGCACTGAGAGGGTTTGTGGTCTGCACTGTAGTGGCAGAACAGGTAGCTTACATCCTTCTAGGTTGGGAACTGCTGATTGAGGGCTCAGTGTCTGATATTCTAAAAGTGTATTAATTCTGGTTTAAGCACTTGGGCTTTCAGGCCAGTTATTTTACATTAAGAGGGTTCGTGGTCTGCACTCTTGTGGGAGGAGAGGCTGTACTCTGCCCTTCTGAGCTGGAATTTCTGGTTGAAGGCTTATAGTGCATGCATATCTGAACTGCTTCTTACTGAAGTTGGTGCGCCTTGTTTGCTGTGGCATAGACTGGATTCGGGCCTGCTGGATCTAGCTTTGTTTGTGTAACTTGAGCACTAATCCAGGCATTCTCTAAAGTATTCAATTGTATTTATTACTGCTTGGTAGTAACTTGATTAAAGTGTAGCTATCATTCTAAGTCTTTTGGATTAAGCACTTGGGCTTCAGACCAGTTGTTTTACATTAGGAATGTTTGTGGCATGCACTGTGGTGGCAGGGCAGGTAGCTTTCATCCTTCTAAGTTGGGAACTGCTGATTGAGAGCCCAGTGTCTCTTATTCTTAAAGTGTATTAGTTCTGGTTTAAGCACTTGGGTTTCAGGCCAGTTATTTTACATTAAGAAGGTTTGTGGTCTGCACTCTTTGTGGGAGAAGAGGCTGGACTCTACCCTTCTGAGCTGGGAATTTCTGGTTAAAGGTTTATAGTGCCTGAATATTTGAACTGTATCTTACTGAAATTGGTACACCTTGTTTGCTGTAGCATAGACTAGATCCAGGCCTGCTGAATCTAGCTTTGTTTATATGCTTGTTGTTTATTTGCTTGTTATTTCCCTGGAACGCTAATTCCACCTAATACGCGGCTTCTCAGCACTTCTGTGGATCACTAGTGATATCTGCATTGCTTACTGTACTTATTTCCTTGTTTCACTTGAAAAAAAGTTACTGTTTGTTGTTTTTGCATTTAAGTTACCTGTAACACATTGCACTTAAGATACCTGGCACTTGCTCACTAAAGCAATTATATAAGTCAGCACTAAAAATTAAAAGCACTACACCCTCACTCCCCACTGGCCCTGGTTTTCAATTATTAAGGAATTCCCAATATTATTCTAGCATGTCCAAAGGTCAGTTGTCAATCTCCTCTCTGGTCCAGCTGGTGAATCTGGGAATCTTGAGGCAATGTTACAACTGCCTCATGTACACAGACAACCCTCTCCTCCTCCCAACAAATTCCAACACATGTGAGAGATGCAACCATATAGCCAAACTGGAGGCTAAGCTCTCTCAACTCAGTACTGGCATAACCAGTCAGGAGGAGAAGGAAACCACACTCACTACAATTCCAGTCTCGCATAGACCTACCATGACAGCAAACCAAACACATAATCACACAAAAACATACTCGGAGGCTCTAAATAAAGATCTGCCGAAGCAGCAGAGACCTCCAAAGCAGGCACCCAAGCAGCCGCTACCCCAAAATAAAACACGTGCAACACATATCTCACAAAGCCAGTGTGCCGAACAGTCACAGCCCTTAAGACTAAACAACACACCTGATACACTTGTAATAGGTGACTCTATCGTCAGGCACACTGACGTCCCGCTCACCAGGCTGAACAAGGAAAGGGTCACGGTGAGCAGCCTGTCGGGTGCTAGGATCCGCCACATAACACAAGCACTCAGGTCACTCCAAGGCAAGTACAAATATGACTCAGTCATTGTCCATGCTGGTGTGAATGACCTGAGACGTACCTCCCTGGACTACATGAAAAGAGACATAAAGGAGCTCCGTAGCCCAGGCCGGTATGACCCTGACCTTGAGTAGCATCTTACCCTCACCAAGAATGATGCCACAATATGAAGACAAGATGATCAATTTCAACAATTGGCTTAAGTACTGGTGTCATTCAAAGGGGATCCAATGCCTGTCAGCTTGGGATGATATGCTCGACAAGCCACGATGCTTCGCTAGGGATGGCTTGCACCTGTCACCCCTGGGCTGTTGCTACCCCCATAGTGCCTTTTTAGGCAAGGCTCAAAAGACAAACCCACCTCCATAGGTATCACAAGGGATAAGAAACTAAGAGTAATGCTACTCAATGCCAGAAGTCTAAACCTCAAGATGCACTTTTCGAAACTCTCCTTAGCATGGAGAACATCGATATCTGTGCAGTAACAGAAACCTGGTTCAGGGCTCCTGAGAGCACACCAGCACTACCAGGTTATACCTCATACCATGCTTTTCGCCCCAAAACTTGGACTGAACCACAAAAGGAGGGGAGTATCGATATTCATCAAAGATACCCACACCTCCAGGTTGGTGGCAAAGCACGAAGCATCAGAGACTATCCATGTGCAATTAACAGTGGGTAAAACTGCCTTCCAGTTTATAGCCTGCTACAGACCACCCTCCCAAACCCAGGAACCCAACTCGGCCTTCCTGAGAACACTGGAAAATATGAAGGTCTCTCCAAACACCATTATATTGGGCGACTTCAACTACCCAAACATAGACTAGGAGCATTACTCTAGCTCCAACACCCTAGCCCAAAGGTTCCTAGAATTTATAAACTCAAATGCTATGGAACAACTTGTTACCACTCCCACAAGAGGGGAAAACATACTGGACCTGATCATCACCAACATGGGGACTCTATGCTCCAGACCAGAAGTGTATCCCTCACTGGTAAGATCAGACCATAAACTAATCCCACTGGATATTCACATCCCGACCCCATCCCCTGCCCAGAAAACCACAGTGAAAAACTTCTCTAAAGCAAATTTCACACTCCTCAAAACTGAGGTGGAATCCTTCAAAGCCCCGGGCCTGTGGAAAATATGGCCCAGACCGCAGAATCCTTTATAAACGCATTCTATGAACACCTTCAGGAATGCATGGATCATGCAATCCCAAATAAAACCAAGCCCCAATCCTCCAAAGGCAGACGTCCTGTCTGGTGGACCCCAGCCATAAACAAACTATACAATAGAAGGAGGAAGCTACTAAATGATAGAGCAAAATCCCAAAAGGGAAGGCATCACTGATCAGTATTAGCAAAAAACTACGGGCACACATAAAATTGTCTAAGGCCAGCTTTGAGAGAAAAATTGCACAGGACACTAAGGATAATCACAAGGCTTTCTTTAGTTATGTTAGGAACCTGGGCGGTAATTCCCAGATATGCTCAGAATTAGTCCAAAATGACAAAAAATACACCGAACCCACAGACATTGCCAACATCCTAGCTGACAGGTTCAGCAAACTCCCCCACCAAAAGGGCAAATATCTATCCCAGCAGAGTGCTGCCCCCCTGACATCTCAGATGCTCAGGTAAGAGCTGCCCTCTCCAAAGCAAAAAACACAATATCAATGGGACCAGACGGTGTCCCGGGCTGCATCCTACATGAACTCCAAGAAGAGCTAAACCCAAACATAAAACTACTGTTCAATCTCAGCCTTACTACAGGATATGTGCCCAAAGAGTGGCGTACAGCAACAGTGGTCCCTCTCCATAAAGGTGGTGCCTCAACGGATCCTGGAAACTATCGCCCCATAAGCCTGACTAGCTTGGTCTGCAAAGCTATGGAAACGATCATCATGGACCTCATAAATAAAGATATTGGGGACCTACAAACACTGGATCCTACCCAGTTCGGCTTTGTTAAGGGCAGATCCTGCCTCTTAAACCAGGTTGATTTCTTTGAAACAGTCACCAAGACCATTGACGAGGAGAAGGTGGTCCACACAGCCTACCTGGACCTCGCAAAAGCCTTCGATACAATACCCCACTCGGGCATTATAGATAAGCTCACCAGCTTAAATATAAACCCCTATGTCACTAGATGGATTGCAAACTGGCTCAAGGACAGAACCCGCATGGTTAGAATTGCTGGAGCCATGTCAGACTCCAAATCAGTTACAAGTGGTGTCCCACAAGGCTCAGTCCTGGGACCTCTCTTGTTCGGTATATATTTCTTGGAGGTACAGGCCAACACAGAAGGACTGTGGCTGACCAAGTTCACAGATGACTGCAAACTGGGCGCCATAATCGACTCTCCAGCCGACACAAGCATCCTCCAAAAGGGCCTCATAGAAACAGACAATTGGTGCCAGAGCCATGGCCTCAAGCTAAATTCCAAAAAGTGTATAGTCATCCCCTTTGGCAAAAACCAAGTGCCCACAAATTACCACATAGGTGGTAATCCATTAAGTACAGAAGAAGTAATTAGGAACCTGGGGACCCAAGTTGATAGCAATCTCTCATTTGACAACCACGTGGCCAAAGTGGTTAGAAAAACATTTTATATAGCCCATCTAATCATGAAGGGATTCACATCTAGATCAGGGGACGTCATCGTGCCTCTTTACTCATCCCTCATCAGACCCATAATTGAGTACAATGCCCCTTTTGGGATGTACCTTATCATACACCTGCAGCAACTGGAAAGACCCCAAAAGTACCTCACCAAAAGGATCAAAGGGCTCAAACAGATGGCATATGCTGCCCGGTTAAAGAAACTCCAGCTCTACTCAGTGGCATACCGTCTGTTCAGAGGCGATCTGTGCCTGACATATAAAGCCATGTCCAACCTGGAATTAATGGACATGCTGCACCTCAGAAAATCCAAATCCCATCGATCTATGCACTTGAGAGACTTAACCTCAGCACTGAAATAAATAGGACATGCTGGAGGGACAGATTCATAACCCAGAGGCTCCCTTCACTCTGGAATAGAATCCCAGTCCAGGTTAGGCAGAGTCCCTCATTGACTCTCTTCAAGAGGAATCTTGATGAGTGGATGGGAGATCGTAGGTTTACCCCGGTATCACTTCTGCATCACTGTTAGACAGAGGCACAGTATACTAACCTCGAAAAAGGGCATAGCAAAATAAATTTAAAATGGGTGGCGAAAGCCAAACACATTCTGGCTAGACTTATAAATGCCCTAGGGCAGATAGCCTAGTATGAACCTATGAACCTAAGGCCTTCATTTACATGGTATTTTATGTCCCCATCTTCTCTTGTGATCATTAGCTTGGGTAGTGGAAAAAAGGATGAAATCATTGATAAAAGCAGTTAAAAATAGGTTGCTTTGTAGGTTTACTAAGGTCAGTCTTTGGGACAGAATGAGCATCTCAGAAACCCATGTTGTTTGAGGGGTGGAAGTTAATATGGTTTTGGCATTGAGTGACAAATGGATGTCCCCTGGCTATTTTCTACAAGAGAAATAGCCAGGGAATTGTTATGGCTAGGCTTGTATAGGCCCTAGGGTTGATAGCCTAGTACCAGCCTATAAACCTATGAACCTATAAGATATACAGCCAGAGCTTGCTGGGAGGAGATCCTGAGTCAGACCCTGACCATGGCAGAGATATATCTTTCAGCTTGCCTGAAAAATCCTGAGGATCCTCTAGGATGAGCCAGGGATTTTTGCTGGACATAGGAAAGTTTGATATGCTTTGCACATCTTGTTTCCGTTGTGACTGTCAGCAGTATAAATAATTTAGTAACTGATATTCATGAATTTAGAGTTTATAATGGACTGTCAGTACATTTGTGATGATAGTTTTGATTCAACTCTCTCATAAAGAGTTGCCTAGCTGCTCTCCATATAAGCATGAACATAATACTTTTACTAAATCTGGGCAATATAGTGGCACAGCAGTTACCACTGCTGCCTCACATTAGTTTGATCTGTAGTTCGGTTCTCACCAGAGGTTTTTTCTGTGTAAAATCTGTATGTCTTTTCTGTACCACATATTGTTTTTATCTGGCTTCTCCTGTTTCATGCCGCATCACAAATATTTAATGTAAAGGAATTGTCATTCCCCTGAATTGCCTGTAGATGTGAGAATGAATTTGCATAAGTTTCCAGTGATGGGTTTATGCTTTCTTTATCCTACTTCCTCTCTCTTGTACACCGTGAATTCTGAGATATTCTTAGATTCCCCCAAATCATGAAGTGGATCAAGTGGGTAAGGGGAGAATGACTCAACTTATGACATAACTAAGAAATGCATTAATACAGTAAAGCAATATATACTTGCATTCTTTTTGTATAGCACTGTTGACATAACAAATAAAACATATTGCTTTTCAATGTTTATACTGTTACTGATATTCAGTTTAGCATTTGTACCAGAAAAGCTTTGCCTTTTGCAAAGGTGGACAAGTTTGTAATGTATGGTACTATTTGTTTGCAATACTTCTATTTACTTGTGAATGTATTTATATGATCCATGCATTTGTTACCCTGCAGGATTAATTTGCAGTCATTAATGCCCATCAAGGCATAGCTGCTAAAATGCACTCTTCACATATAATTCACATAGTCATACAGTGGTTTGCAGTGTCAGCCTGTTTTAGACACAAATCATTTTTCATGTAAGAGGCAACCATAAGGAGGCTCAATTTTAGACCTTCTTCAAGATAGAACCTACATCGGAAGGGTTCTTTTGCACTCTGGTGGGAGCAGAGAGCTAAATTCAACCTATTCAATGTGGGAACTACTGGTCGATAGCTTTTTGTGTTTTTATCTGATTGGCCACAGGATTTAACTTTATCAACGTCTTTCATCCTGCTGCTATAAAAGCCTTACATTTTTGTAAGAGTGTGCTCATTAATTCAGAGCTTCCTTGTGCCTGGCTTGGATACCTGTGATTACAAGATTTGGATTGCTTCTAAAATCATCTGTCCTACAAAGTTGATATATATTTTTTGTACTTGCTCTGTTTCAGTGATATTTAACTTCTTTGTTGCATTTACTTAATTTGTTGAATTTATCACTGTTTTTCAGCTTGCACATGTTAAAGAAACTCCATCTGTTTGTTATTGTACTGTTCTTAGGTTGTTTTAACAATATTTTGATTTTTCCTAACCTCCTCTGATAATGCAAAAGTTTTTCTGAGTGAGTCTACCAAAATATTTCTAAGTTTTTCAAAGTGCTTGTGTGCTCAAGGTTAGCAAACTTATTTTTCAAGGATTCCTGATATTGCAGGAATTCTTACTTCTGTTGTATAACATTTGTTACTGCACTTGAATTACAAATTCAGTTTGCTCTACATTGAAAGGGTTCTTTTTCCTTCTGGTGGGAGCAGAAAGCTAAATTCAACCTATCCAGAGTGGGATATACTGGTTGATAAGTTTAGTGTTTTTAACTGATTGGCCTGAGGGATTAATTTTAAAGTCTTTCATCCTGTTTGTATAAAAGCCCACACCTGCATATAAGCAAACCGCTCCAGTTTAATATCACCTATAGGAAATGCTCTCCATAGTCTCCCACTGTTCACAGCTGCTGAAAGAGCTGCCAGTTTGTGCAGTCGGTGGCACCACTGCAAGTCATCTAATAGTACAGTACTAAACACTCGCACTTTGACCTTTAAGTGACTCTCCCTTACTCCTTCCCATCTGGAAATCGTGCTTCCTTGCCTTACATAGCATAGGCTTGATTTAGACCTCCTGAATTTAGACCGTTTGGTATTAGTGTGTTCTTAAACCAGCCATCTTGCACTGAGTGCCTCCCTGCATCCTTGTTGCAGATGTGTTTAGCTCAGGACCCATTTGAGTTGGGGATTGCTAGAGAAAGGCTCAATTTGGGGCTATCCCATTGGCAGTTGTGTTAAAACTGTTTAAATTGGCCTGTATATAAACTTCATGTTTGTGCAGGTTTGCACGTAGTTTACTGGAGCTGCTCAACATTTGGCAACTTGAGCCAGACATCTGGCATGCATCTGCACTAAAATCCAATGTATCCACTGAAAGGTCTGGAGTGCATCAGCAGTGAAATATAAGGCATCCACTAAAAGGTCTAGAGTGCATCTGCACTGAAATCCAAGCCATCCACTGGAAACAAAAGAAAAAAATAAGTATATTTATATAGTTTTAAGCTAGCACTGCACTTTGTTAGCTGTATTTAATTAAATTGCTGCTTCATTTTTGCTGTTTGTGACTAAGTCCAGCTAGCCCACTTCCTTCCGAAACACCACATTCAGAAAAATTTTGACACAGTATATGGGCAGTTTCCCATCATTTATCCTGCCATCTTGACTGATATGGGCATCTTGAGACAATGTAGCAATTGATTCATGTATACTGACAACCATTTACTCCTAAAGCAAACTTGCAACCTATGTGATAGATGCCACTGCACTGTGGAATTGGAGTCAATTCTCTCACGTAAAAACAAACCAGACATCAAAGAGGTTGTCAGCACACACACTTCACCTCTCACACAAACCTCATCTCGCACACAAATTAAGGTCTTAATACATAAAATCCACATACACAGAGGTGCTCACTAAAAGCCTACCAAAGGAACAGAGTCCACCCAAACTCACACCACACACACTCACTACTAAGCATGAGGAAATCACTACTCATATCAACACACACACACATCTGTGTCTCAACAAATAAGCCCCTAAGGCAAAACACATTAAATGTCTTGGTCATAGGTGACTCCATAGTCAGACTCACAGATGTCCCCCTCACAATACTGGACTAGGACAAGGTCAAAGTCAGTTGCCTATCAGGTGCCAGGATCTGACAAATCACAAATGCACTCAAGTCACTCAACAGCAAATACCGTTATGACTCTATCATAGTCCATGTTGGAGTGAATGACTTGAGACGTACCTCTGTAGACTATAGATTAAGAGAGAGATGACAGAACTCTCTGATTATGTGTCCCAGAAGGGTACGTCCCTAGCCCTAAACAGTATCCTACCCTAACCCAGGATGAGGATCAGGATGATACCACAATATAAAGAAAAAATGGTTGACTTCAACAACTGGCTCAGCTTCTTGTGTCATTCCAGGGGGATCCAGTATCTGTCAGCCTGGGAAGATATGGTAGGCAGATTTTACTGCCTTGCTAGAGATGGTCTGCACCTGTGCACCCTGGGCTTTTGGATACTAGCAAAGGCTCTTGCCTCCCCCATAGTGTGTTTTTTTAGACAATGTCAAAACAACAAATTTTCCAACATAAGAAAACCTAATCGAGACAAACTCAGGGTCATGCTGATTAATACTAGGAGTTTAAACATACAATTGCACTCCCTGAAAGTACTTCTCACCTTGGATGCTGACATCCGTGCAGTTACAGAGACATGGTCCAAGGCCGCTGAGAGCAGCCCGGCTGTGCAAGCCTACAATGCTTTCCACATGTTCAGATCTCAAAATGAGCATCAGGAAACCAAAGGTGGAGGTGTATCCATCTTCATTAAAACCAAATACACTTCAAGACTAGTCAAACAGCATGACTCCCTCGAACTACTCCATGTCCAATTAACAACTGAGAAAGGACCATACCACATCATTGCTAGCTATAGATCCCCCACCATGAACTAGGTTAAGCACCACCTACCTCAGTTTACTGGAATCCTCACCATACAGCCCAACACCTTAATCATGGGAGATTTTAACTACCCTTCCATAGACTGGGGGACAAACATGAGCAAAATTACACTCACCCATTGGTTCCTGGACTTTGTTAACACAAATGCTCTGAAACAGATAGTCTGCACCCTCACTAAGGGCTCTAATGTTCTGGTCATAGTACTCACCAACATGGTGGGGTCACTGTACTTCCCCATGAGTGATGCCCTCTCTGGTTAGATCAGACCACAAATCAGTCTTGTTTGAAATAACTACTGGAATTGACACCCTCACAGGAATAAAACTTTACTGAAGCTAACTACATCATACTAAGTGATGGTATAAAAAGCTTCATACCACCCACGATCACAGACACCAATGATCACTATGGAGAGGTGTATGCAAATGCCCTGTACAGACACTTAAATGACTACATAAACTGTGCTATATCTGACCGGATCAAACCCAGGTCTTCCTGTAAAAACAAGCCACTGTGGTGGACTTAGGTTCATAGGTAGGTACTAGGCTATCAGCCCAAGGGCCTGCGTAAGTCTAGCCAACAAGGTTCCCTGGCTTATGCCACCCAAGAAAGTTATTATCCTGTGCCACTGTCAAGCAGGAACACAGAAGTGATCCCTGGGGTGTATTTTCTATATCCCATCCACTCATCAAGATCTTTCTTGAAGAGTGCTAATGAAGAACTTTGCTTGACATAGATGGGTAGCCTGTTCCAGAGTATGGGAAGACTCTGGGAGAGGAATCTATCCCTCCAGCATTTCCTGTTTGATGTGGTGACAAGGTTTAGGTCCCCAGAGCGTGTAGCTCAGAGGGATTGGGATTTTTTTAGTTGTAGCATGTCCAGCAGCTCTGGGTTTGACATAGCTTTATATGTTAAGCAGAGATGATCTCGGAGCAGGCGATATGCTGCAGAGTAATGCTGGAGTTTTTTGAGACAGTCAGTGTAGGGCATTTGTTTGAGGCCAGTAATCCTCTTTGTGAGGTACTTCTGTGGTCTTTCCAGCTGCTGCAGATGTCTTGTGAGGTACATTCCTAAAGGAGTGTTGTACTCTATAATGGGTCTAATGAGTGTTGAGTAGAGGGAAACAATGACCTCTTTTTTTCCTGGATGAGAACCCTTTTATGATGAGGTGTGCCATGCAGAAGGACTTCCTGACTACTGTGGCGATGTGACTATCAAAGGAGAGACTACTGTCCACCTGGGTCCCAAGGTCTCTTATCACACATTCAGTGTTAAGTAGATTGCTGCCTATGTGGTAGTTCATGGGTACAGAGTTTTTACCAAAGGGAATGACACTGCATGTTTTGGCACTGAGCTTGAGGCCATGGCTCTGACACCATGCATCTGTCTCAGCGAGGTCCTTCTGTAGGATGTCCACATCATTTGGGGACTTGACTATGGCTCCTAGTTTGCAGTCATCAGCGAACTTCATTAGTTAGTGGCTTTCTGTGTTAGCCTGTACTTTAGAGAAGTAGATACCAAACAGGCGAGGTCCCAGAATTGAACCCTGTGGTACTCCACTTGTCACTGGTTTGAGGTCAGATTTGGAGTCTGCACCTTGTACAGTGTGGGTTCTGTCAGTGTGCCAGTTGTCAACCCACCTACTGATATAGGGATTTATACCTAGTTTAGTGAGTTTAGCTATAATTCCAGAATGGGGGATGGTGTTGAAAGCCTTGGCGAGGTCAAGATAGGCTGTGTGAACCACCTTACCCTCATCTATGGCTTTGTTGACTGCCTCAAAGAAGTCAATCAGGTTCAGGAGGCATGATCTGCCTTTCACAAACCTGAACTGGGTGGGATCCAGAGTTTGGAGGTAACCAATGCCTTTGTTTATGAGTTCCATGATGATACGTTCCATGGCCTTGGAGACCAGGCTCATCAGGCTAATAGGGAGATAGTTCCTGGGATCAGTGGTGGCTCCCCCTTTGTGGAGTGGGATATCTGTTGCTGTGCACCATTCAGTGGGCACAAAGCCTGATGTGATGCTATTATTGAACATGGTGCTTAGGTGGGGAGCAAGTTCGTTCTGAAGTTTGGGTAAAACTCAACCTGGGATGTTGTCCATTCCCATGGATGCTGTGTTTTTGGCTTTAGAGAGTGCAGCTTTTACCTGCATAGTTGTGATTACAGGGACTCTGCATTCTTCCTGTATAGATATGGGCCCTTTAGGGGGTGGGGGGGTAAAGTTAGCACTGAACCTGTCTGCCAGGATATTGGCAACATCAGTTGGTTCTGTAATTTTCATGCCGTTGTGCTATAACTCAGAGCAAATCTGGGTGTTGCTATCAAAATTCTTGACATAGCTATAGAATGCTTTGTGGTTGTCCTTAGAATTAGTGGAAATTTGGTGTTCATAGCTAGCGTTGGAGGATCTTATAAGGGATCTCGGCTTCTTACTGAGGCTGACCAGGGAGCTCCTCCACTCATGGGATTTTATTCTCTTTCTCAACATTTCTCTTCTGTTGTACAGTTTGTTTATGAAAGGGGACCACCAGATTGGCTTCCTTTTTTTGGAGGATAGCATCTTAGTTCTGTTTGGGATAGCATGATCCATGCACTTGTGTAAGTGCTTATAGAGTGCATTTGTGTAGGATTCTGCAGTTGTAACTGTATTGTCCATCTGCATGGGTGTCATGAAGTTCACCACTTCTGTCTTAAGAAGCATGAAGTTGGCTTTAGAGACATTTTTTACTGTGGTTTCCTTAATGGGGGGTGTGGGTGGGATGTGGATATCAATGGTGATTAGTTTATGGTCAGATCGGACCAACGGGGAGTTGACTTCAGGTGTGGAACACCGGTCACTCGTGTTGGTTATGACTAGGTCTACGATATTGTCCCCTCTGGTGGGCATGTGGATAAGTTGATCCAGGGCATTGGAGTTTATGAATTCCAGAAAGCGTTGAGCTAAGGAGTTGGTACAAAAGTAGTTTTCCCAGTTAATGGTGGGGTAGTTGAAGTCACCCATTATTAGAGTGTTTGGTTGAACCCTAATATTTTCCAGTACATCAAGAAAAGAGCAGTGGGAATCTTGGGGCAAGGTGGGCAATCTGTAGCAAGCTACAATCTGGATTGCAGTTTTGCCCAGAGTTAGTTGCACTTGGATAACCTCGGATGCATTATGCTGAGCAACTAACCTGGAGATGCGGATATGGACAAACTACTGCCTTTGGTGTTTCGGTCCAGGTTACATGGCCGAAAAGTGTGGTATGAGTTATAGCCTGGTAGTGCAGGGGTGCTCTCTGGAGCCTTGAACCATGTCTCAGTCACTGCACAGATATCGATGTTCTCCATTTTAAGGAGTGCCTCGAGTGAGTGCATTTTGAGATTTAGACTTCTAGCATTGAGTAGCATTACCCTCAGTTTTTTCTTGCCTGTTCCTGTTACGGTGGTGAATTTGTCATTTGAACCTTGTCTAAAAAAGGCACTATAGGGTTGGCAAGAGCCTTAGCCAGTATCTGGAATCCTAGGGGCAACAGGTGCAGGCCATCTCTGGCAAAGCATTGTGGTCTGTCGACCATGTCATCCCAAGCAGACAGATACTGGATCCCCTTAGAATGACACCAGAAGCTTAGCCAATTGTTGAAGTCAATCATTTTGTCCTTGTACTGCGGTATCATTCTGGGTGATGGCAGAATGCTACTCAGGGCTAGGGTCATACCTGCCAGGGCTACAAGATCGGAGAGGTCTTCCATGTCTCTTTTCATGTAGTCCAGGAAGGTATGTCTCAGGTCATTCACACCAACATGGACAATGGGTCATATTTGTACTTGTTGTGGAGTGACTTGTGTGCGTGGGTTATGTGGTGGATCCTGGCACCCGACAGGCAGCTGAGAGTAACCTTCTCCTTGTTTAGCCTGGTGAGTGGGACATCAGTGTGCTGACTATAGAGTCACCTATGACTAGTGTGTTGGGTACATTGTTTTGCCTTATTGGCTGTGGTTAAGTGGCCCACTGAGTCTGTAGGCTATGTGTCATTTGGATTGTGTTGGGGGATGGAGGTTGCCTGCGTTTCTGCTTTGGAGGTCTCTGTTGCTTAGACAGATTATTAATGAGAGCCTCCATGAATGTTTTTGTGTTACTATGTGTGAATTTTGGTGGTGTAGATTTAGTGAGACTATGTGATGAGTGTGGTGTGGTGCAAAGGTTTACCTTCTCCTCTTGACTGTCAAGTTCAGTCTTGGTTGGAGAGAACTTTACCTCCAGTTTGGCTAGATAAGTGCATCTCTCACAGGTTGTAGTGTTGGGTGGTAGGAGGAGAGGGTTGTCTTTGTACATGAGGCAATTTCTACATTGCTCCAAGATGCCCAGATTCATCAGATAGACAGGAGAGAACAGTGGGAGCTGACCCTTGGACATGCCTGAATAAAAAAACTATTTTCCTCTAGATAAGTGAGTACAAGAGCTGTTTTTCTCTAAGCAAGTGAGAAATGTAAGTACAATAACAGTTTTCTTCTAGGTAATGAGGAAGGTTGAGTGCTATAGCAATTAGTAACTTATTTAGTGCTTACAAGTTCTGAACAAGTGCTGAGCATGAATAGCAAATTTAAGTGCTAAAACTAAGAATCTGTATCTGCACTAGATGAGTTACAGGACAGAAACAAGTGCAAATGCAGGCTTTCAAATCAGAATGTTGAGAGAGATGGAAACATTTGCCCAAACGGCCAATAACTACAATTTCTGGGCCAGAACCACTCCTTATGTGGTAGACAGGTTACCAAGTGCTTACCACTCAAGCATAAACAGATTATATAACAAGAGGAAGAAACCATTGTCCAAAAGCAAGAGGGATATTACTCGGCAGAGAAAGAGTTCCCTCTTAAGCCTAAACAGGAAAGTCTGAAATCTTGTAACGTCTTCGAAAACAAATTAAAAAAATAAAATTGCATCCCTATCCAAGGATAATCATAAGGCATTCATTAACTACCTCTGAAGTCTAAAAAAGAATGCCCAGCTATATGCCAAACTGGTTGCAGATGGGATCACTCATACTACACTGGAAGATATCACCAACCTGCTAGGTGACAGATTCAGCACAAACTTCACCCCCCCTATGCCCACCTACCATATCCCAAAACATACCTGACACCAGTCCTCTGCCTAGTATCTCTAGAGAACAGGTCATCTGTGCACTCGCCAAGGCCAAAATCATGGCCTCAGTGGAACCAGATAATATCCCAGGTTGTTTACTAAACAATCTAAAACAAGAACTAGCAGATCCACTTGGCATTCTCTTTAATTATAGCTTGAGAACTAGCTATGTTCCTGCAGAATGGAGAACAGCAACAGT